>NW_021853497.1:49412-58103 GCF_003651465.1 Formica exsecta
ATATACTTTTTATATTATGCCAGAAAAAAAATTTAATGTTCTTAGCAAAACTGTGTTTTGCAATTTAAACAAGCTCATTTATTTAAAACAGTTTCTCTTTCTCAAAAGATTTTGTGCTGGGGATTCATAGACCAGACATTTTATGCTATAAAATATTACATATATTTTCACATTATATACAATAGTATATAAACACACACAAGATGTATTAATATTAATATATTAATAATATATATTAATATATAATATTGTTTAATATATATGTAAGCACGAAAAACTAGATAAACAGCAACATAAAATACATCTAACCATTAAGCTTTCTAGCGCAATTAAATTTTTAGGATTTTTATATTTAAGATTAATTTTAAATATCTAAGCAAATACGTGCGTGTGTGTGCGTGCGTATGTGTATGTGTGTATATGTCTGTGCAAAGCAAAAGAAGCATGTTTGCATATGTGAAGTATAAAAATGCGATTGTGTTACGATATTTTTGCATATATATTAATTAAATAAAATATTTTGTACTTGTGTACATCACATAACGGATCAATTCATGTTAGTTTATTGATGCAAATAGAATAACCAGTCAAGAGATGCATTAGAATTTCTTTTAATTATATAATTTATATTGTTAAAAATATATTCTCAATACATCTCGTACTCTTACCATCGCATCTTAAACCCTGCCGAAACAATCCATACAGCATCGAGCCACAATGATCACAGAAAGTCGGTGACATAAAAGTGTGAGTTCGAAATCTATGAGGGACATCTATCTTGAAACGTTCTCTCAAATACTATAATGAAACAAATATGTAATTCTTTTTAGATATATAGAGTGTTCTAAAGTTTTCGCGGATTAAAATATCATAGCAGAAAAGCTCTCGAAAAATTAATAAAACTATTTGTGATTTTTATTTTAAGCAATAGTTTTTGAGATATAAGAATTTTAAACTCTGGGCAAACACAAGCTATGTTTAAACAATCATCTGTTCGTAATTCGCATGTGTATTAGTTTACAATTAGTGACGTATGTACGAGAACTTTTTTGCTATAATATTTTGATTCGCGAATTTCTGGATACCTTGCATATAGCAAAGTTGTCGCTGCATTGTTACTTGTAACATTAAATTGATAAATTATATGTATGTATGTATATGTACGTGCATATTCGTATGTGCATGGCATATATGCATGCATACTTCTATGTATATATGTATATGTATACAACAGAGTGTAACAAAGAGGTTGAGAACAAATGAAATAGCGTATTTATCGGTGAAAAATAAAGGATTTTTCTTATATAAAGTTATGTCCTTCAGGACATAACGGGCCTTCGTTCTTCGTTTCCGAATTATAGGGCATTAAAGTTTTTCAAAAAAAAAAGTTTTTGTTTAATAACTTTTGAATAAAGGAAGATAATATAACAAATTTTGTGCAGCTTAAGTTAATAAAAGTCTATTAAATATAAAAAAATTAACTCCTCATATCTATACTACTGATTAAGGAGAGCTAATTTTTTTATGTTTAATAAATCTTCATCAACTAACTTAAACTACACATAAAAATTTGTTGCATTATCTTCCTTTCTTCAAAAGTTATTAAAAAAAAACTTTATTTTCGAAAAATTTTAACATCGATATCTTAGAGATGAAGGCTTATAGGGCATAACTTTATATAAGACAAACCTTTCATTGTTCATTAATGAATACGCTGTTTCATTTGTTCCCAACTTTTTTGTTACATCCTGTATATAGGGTGTCTGATAATAATTGCTCCACCCGCAATGTGCAAGTAGAGCAGGTAAAACCGAGGAGAAAAGTCCTTTACCATTTTGTGATTTTCGTAATAATTATTGAGAAATTAATTAAAAAGATCAGCTAATTCGCGCAAGTATAATCGCGCAGTAAAATGAGACAACCCATTGATATATATTGCTAGGACATGGAAATCCATTGTTATGTACCGCTCTTGTACGTAATCGTTGTCATTTGTAGAGCGCTCCTCCCAAACTTCGTCGCGTGCTTAGCGACCGTATAGTTTCGGGTTTTGTCTCTTTTCGCCGCGCGCTTATATTCGCGCGAATTGAACAATCTTTTTTAATTAATTTCTCAATAACTATTACGAAAATCGCAAAATGGTAAAGGACTTTTTTCCTCGGTTTAACTGCACTATTTGCACATTATGGGTGGGGTGATTATTATTAGACACCCTGTATACAATATGTATTATAAGTTTAAATATAATTTATCTCAATGAATATTATACAACTTTTGTATAAAGTCTATTTACTTTTATATATTATGTTTATTTTTTCATTGCAAATAACACTCACTATTGTATTTTCCGATTCTCTCCCACTCTCTGGACATTTAGTTAATAATTTATCATGACATTTTTTGTGTACCGCAGTTTGACATGCTGTAATGAAAAAAAAATTCTCTTGTAAATTTTGTTAAATTAATAAATTTCACAAAAAAAATAAAAGCTTTACCTTGGCACTGATATCCTTGTTTACCGAAACCCCTGGAATAAAAAAATAGATAATTAAGAAATGCTTCTTTATCTTGATAAAAATTAAATATTATATAATTTAAAATTCTAAAAACTTAAATATGCGCGTGCATAAAATAAGGAAAAAAAGATATTTACACAAAGAGTAAAATGTCTAAAGTGAAATATTACCATAAAAAATCTTTACAAAAGGCGCAAAATGTCGGTTGTCGAAAGAATTTAGCTACAAGTTTGTGGCCTCGTACAACGTGTACTTTATTATGTTTAACAGCCCCTCTTCTTTTCGTGATAGCACGTCCAACGTTATTCTCTTGCAACGAAGAGGAAGTCGACGTCGTCGTTTCCACGGGATCCCTCCGAGGAACTCTAGTTCTGTAGACATAAGTCTTTCCTTGCGTCGAGGTTGTCGGTGGTAATTCCGTAGAATTAAAATGTGTCGGTATTCTTGTTCTAAAATCATTCGATTCATTTGATTTCTCGTGCATGTACACCTCACACAATGTAGAATGTAACGATATCTATAATATAATGGTTATACAGGGTGTCCCATTTTAAAAGTTCCACCCTCATAACTTTTCAGGATCAACGTTTGAAGGAAAATGACTCGGATAAAAGTTGTAGGGAACAAAAGGGGCTATCTAATAGTGACCTTGGATTTGACATTAAAGGTCATTTTCAAGGTTATTTGAAGGTCCTCTTTATTTTTTAAATGGAACCCCATATTTTTCATTACATATTCTTGTAGTTGTGCCTGAGCGCGCGAAATTTCAGCCCTGTCATTCGTAAAATATAATCGCTTCTCGTTTAAAAACTATTATAGTTTCGACATTTTTGTATTAGGATTTTCGTCTTGAAATGTTCTAAGGAATCTGCCATTAAGAGGAAATACGGTGGTTTTAGGATACCCTGTATATATTAGTTTATACATTACATATTTAAAATAGTTTGCTTAAAGACGATATTCTAAAAAAGAATGATATAATCTCTAAAAATTCTTACGATATCGTTCAGACGCGGTTGAGTGATGAAGGAAAGAAATGAAAAAAAAATATATATCGACATATCAATGTGGAAACCTTCACTACACATGACGAAAGCTGTCAAAACGGTAAGAGCACAGATTCGGCATGTCGCACGTTTCACTGTCGGTACTGTACTGGGTCAAGGACCCATGCGAAAACATTACGATCGGGGCCAACGCATTGTATACAAACATTCTGTATTTAAATATGAGACAAACACGATCGATTTAAATTTTGTGGAGCTTCTTAATAATCGGAAGAATGCAATTTCTTTTTCACGGTGGAAGAGACAATTTAGCCTGTGATAAACGGTTTCGAAAATCAAATCTAGAGGATAGCTATTTTCCAACAAAGTTTTAATAATAAATTCTAGATCTTTTTTGGTGGAACATAGGATAGGAAAGTAAGAAGACTCGATCTACAAGTCCAATAATAGTACCTCTTTTTTGGCACAAAGGGTGCTGGGAGAAATGGTTTAAATATCTCCCTGAAAAGGTAGGTTTGCGATACCAGTCAAAGAACAGACGTCCTTCCTGACAAATGATCGTGATATCTAGAAAGTTAAAGCGATTATACATGCCCACTTCCATCGTGAAGTCTCGATGAAACGAGTTAAATATATTAAGCACAGAATCATAAGATGACGAAGGCACAGCCAAAAGAATGTCGTCAACATATCTGATGTAGAAGGGACAAAAAAGGAAGTCTGTTAAGAGCCTCCGATTCTAAATCCTGCAAGACGATATCCGCAATTATTGAAAACAGAGGAGAACCCATGAGTGTGCCAAACATTTGTTTGTAAAGTCTGCCATTGAAAGCGAAAAACGTGGAGTACAAAACCATTCGTACGGCAACATAAATTCGTTGTAAAGAATTTTTGTGTTTATAGCAATTAAAACCTTGCTATGCAAGGAGACTGGCTTCGAAAATGCTTTTTATACACGGTGCAACAGGAAAGTTTCAGGACTGATGTTATAAAAATGGTATAAGGTATCGGATATGTAAAGTAACGATTTATTATTCAATATACACTCCTTCTACGTCGATACAGCGCTGAGAGCGACAGGCCAACCTCTTTAGGGCGTGTTCGAAGTCCGATTGCGGAATGCTGTAGAGTTAACGTGTCACGTTTGCTTGAATCGTTGCAACATCTCCAAAACGACGTCCTTTCAACTTTAATTTCAATTTGGAAAAGAGGAAATAATCGGCAGGGGTTAAATCCGGGGAGTACGAAGGGTGGTTGAGCACTACAACATTTTTCTTTATCAAAAATTGTCGCACCGTTCCCGCATTGTGCGCCGGTGCGTTGTCGTACAACAAGAATCAATCCTTCGTCGCGTGGAAATGCGAACAAACTCGAGCAATTCGTTTCAGCATTTCGAACGTTTCGGTAGCCGTTTTGCCACATTTAAAACAAAACTTGATCGCCGCTCTCTTCTCGATATGCGTTTCCATGGCAACCGATACAAACACGCCACACGCAAAAAGTTCTAGCTCGGCGACACCGAAATGAATACTAACGAGACTTGCAGCGTTCATTCACAAGGCTTTGCACTAAATGTTACCGTTGGCGGCGCACAGATAGTACCACTTGTACTGTTTTTATAACATCAGTTCTGAAATTTTCCTGTCGCACTGTGTACAATATAAAGGCAAAAATCCAGTCTCAACCTGCAGGACGATATCGAATTGTTGCATTCTTCTTATCTTCCGATTATTAAGAAGCTCCGCAAAATTTAAATCGATCGTGTTTGTCTTATATTTAAATACAAAATGTTGATATACAATGCGTTAGCCGATTGTAATGTTTTCGCATGGGTCCTTGACCCCAGTATAGTGAAACATGCGACATGCCGAATCTGTGCTCTTATCGTTTTGACAGCTTTCGTCATGTGTAGTGAAGGTTTCCGCATTGGTATGTCAATATATATTTTTTTTCATTTCTTTCCTTCATCACTCAACCGCGTCTGAACGATATTGTCTGAATGTGATAATTTTCTACGCAAGTTCTTTGGAAAACTTTGTGGTTGGTGATGATTTTATCTTGCATGCCGTTGGAGACTTCCACTTTTTGAACGTGTGTTTGCGAAGCGAAATAACAATTTTTGTATTTTTGACCATTCTGACATATTTTGCTTCCTCATAGAGGAAGCTTTGTTTTCGTGACAAAATTTTTTTTCGAGTTTTCTATGCCAATGTGTTTAGAATGTTGTAATTTACTAAAGAGGGTCCAGACGTGGACCGAAACGTTTTCTTAACTTAATTCTTTCGAAAATTGTATTATTAAATATATGTACGAACATCCGCACTTGCTCCGTAAGTCTTTGTATTGTTTTTATTTTATCTTTGTGTGAGCAATTCTTATTATTTTTATAAAATATGTTTTTATAAGTTAAGGGGGCATACCCGTTTGAAAACTCAAAAAATGAATACATTTTCTAGATTTTTTGCAGAGCAACGATTTGATAAAAATTTTTAATATTTTTACAATATTAATACGATATTATTAACTATCTAAATAAAAATTTTTAACTTAAAAAACTTTTTTTTTAAGTTATAGGAATATTTGCAGAGCTCCTTCAAATTTTGGGTGGCTGCACGATGTGCATGAAAATGTTCGTAGATTATATCCGAAATCAAAAATACAAGCTTTTTTTATTAAACATATTAATAGCTATCTGCTATCCAAGCGTTTTCCCAAAATTTAAAAAAATAACAAAATGGCAGCGTGTTGAGAAAAAGTTTTTTTTTTTAAGTCCATCTTTTTTGTTTATAACAAAAAAATGGGAAATCGTATTAAAAAATGGCTTCGTTAACAGATGCGAAATCTTATTAGGAACTCGCATGCAAAATTTGAAGTCAACCCGTCGAACGTAGCCCGAGTTTCATTGCACACCGTGCATGAAAACATAAATCTGCAAATATTCGCATAACTTAAAAAAAAAAAAATTTTAAGCTGAGAATTTTTATTTACGTACTTAATAATATTGTATTAATATTGTAAGAAGAAAAGTTTTTATCAAATCGTTATGCTGCAAAAAAGTCTAGAAAATGTAATCCCACAAGAAAACCTCACAAAGGTAAAAAAAATACGCCAAGTATATTTAAAAAATCCCAACTTGTACGCAAGAAACGTTTAATATTTATCCCTAAAAAATAACTGTTAAAAAAATTATTCCTTAAAAAATAATTTTCATAAAAAATAAACTAAAAAATGATTTTTCTCTAAAAAATAACTCTAAAAAAGAAAAACCTTTAAAAAATAAAAAATCAAAACTAAATATGAAATCAATTTAAATAGCCAAGTACATAGAAGCAGTTCAGTTTGTGAGAGTTTGTAATTTGAAATACTATTTGTTTGACTAAATCAGTCTTGCATTTATAGAAATATAAATTCTCTCGAAAAAATTAAAATGCATTTTATTTTTATTAAAAAATTACATTATTATGTTCCCCTCCCAAATAAATATTTTGTATAATATATAAAATAGCACTATTATATTGCGGATATTATTACAAATAGTAAATCATAAAATTAATCCTTACTGTAATAACGTCGATTACATTAATCACCAATTTCGAATTTAAAAGTGCTTTATGCCAAATTGATGGACTCGTTTTGAAATTAATCATAAGCTTTACCAGGGACTTGGTTAGAGGGCGTGTGAGCGAGTGAATGCGTGTTGGGTATGTGAGATAGTTTTAGGTGTATTTAAGTGTAAAACGAGTAAGTAGGAGCGTGTAAGTTAAGTAGGATAAAAGAGCGGAAGAAAAGGAAGGGTAGCGAAGGAAGGGAAGAGTAGCAGTACAGGAGAAAAGAAGATCTTTGGAGGTAAAGAGTAGCGTCGAAGTTTTAGGGTTAGGATGGCAAAGAGAACGGGCAACATGGAGAGTGCCGGTAAGGAAGGAATGAATAAGAACGGGAAATTATTACCAGAGGTAGGTAAGACAAAAAGGAGAGTTACGTTTAGGGAAGAAAAAGAGGAAGGTAATATAGAGTTAGAATTAAGAAAATTAAAAGAATGGGTAAAAGAGGAAATTAATGGAATAAAGGAGAGTATAAAGGAGAGTTTAAAGGAAGGTATAAGAAATATAAAGAGGAAAGAGAAAGTCTGGGCGGTTAGATTGAGCAATATCGAAGAAGGAATAGGAAGAATGGAAAGAGATGTGGAAGATCTAAAGCAGGAATACAATATTGCAGGTGAAGAGGGGGAAGTATCAGATAGTTATGTAGGAGAAAGTAGGGAAAATAGGTGGATGGGTTAAAGAACAGAGAAACAAAGGGGAGGACGTGAAAGCGGGATATGCTAGAGTTAGGATAAAGGGGGTGTGGAAAACGTGGGAGGATATAGAAAGAGATTTGAATAAGGAGGATATGAGGGAAGGAGAAGGTGGGGTGGATGAGAGAGAGAAAGGAGATGTAAAGGATAATGAGGATTTTTCATAAGCCAAGGAGTGGAAAGGAATAAAAAGAGTAGTAGGATAGGTAATAGGGACAAAAGAGTCATATTTTGGAATGTCGCAGGAATAGGAAATAAGGGGGTAGATTTCTGGAGATACATTGGGGAGTATGATTTTATTAGTTTAAGTGAGACTTGGATAGATGAGGTGGGTTGGAGTAAGTGGAAAGATAGGCTGCCCAAGACACATGAATGGGGTTGTAAATACGCAGTTAAAGAAAAAAGAAAGGGAAGAGCGAAAGGAGGTTTTATAATAGGTAAGAGAAGGAAGTGGGGAAATAGAACCGATAGGATAATAGGTAAAGATGAAGAGGATTTTGTGGTTTCAGAAATTGAAGAAGGTAAGGATACACTATATATTATCTCTGTGTATAATAAGGAGAATTGGAAGATTTTAGAGGAGAAAATAGAGAAATGGATGGGGGAAAAGGAAAATGGGCAAATAATAGTAAGAGGCGATTTTAATATTAGAATAGAATTAGGAGAAGGAGAAGAAGAGGAAGGAGAAATAGAGAGGAAAAGTAAGGATAAGACGATAGGGAATGGAGGAAGGAATTTGATAGAATATATTAAAGAAAAGGGATGGTATGTGTTGAATGGGTCAACGAAAGGAGATTGGGAAGAGGAATATACGTATGTAGGTGCGAGGGGCAATACAGTGATTGATTACGTGTTGAGTAGCGAAAGAGTGCAC
>NW_021853497.1:58862-91208 GCF_003651465.1 Formica exsecta
TGTACGAGAGAGTAGTATATTTCAGGGTAGGCGACAGAGTGGACTCTGATCACATGCCGGTTATAGTAACGCTGGAAGATAAAGACAGAAGAGGAAGAAGAAGGGAAGAAGGAGAGGAGGACAAGAAGGAAGGAGAGGAGTAATGGAGAATTTGTTGGGATGAAGAATCCATACAATGGTATAAAGAAAACTTGGAGATGACACTATGGGAAGCAGACAGGCAGGATACAATTGAGGAAAAATGGGATAGACTTAAGTGTATGATACATGAGGCTATGATAAAGAAAAAGGTAATAACGAAAAGAAAAGAGTTGGACCACAAAGACTGGTGGGATAAGCAATGCTCAAGGAAGAAGAGGGAGGTGCAAAGATGTTACAAGAGATGGAGGAAAGGAAGAGTAACAAGAGAGAAATATCTGGAAGAAAAGAAGAGGCTGAGAGAGCTGGCAGAAAAGAAGCAAAGAGAGAACAGAGAAAGGGAAGAGAAGGAGTTGAGGAATTTAAAGAATACAACGCAAGTTTGGAGTTTTATAAATAAAAGGAGGAAGAAGAAGGAATGGAAAGCAGCAGACATAAGTAAAGAAGCGTGGAGAAAGCATTTCATGAACTTGTTGGAGGGAGAGACAATAGGACAAGAGGATGAGCCCAGAATGTCTAGGGAAACTGAAACTCTTATTTTTGTGTCCTGAATCTCTCATTACAATACTTCCCACTTTTTAGGATACACCCTGTATACATAGATGTAATATTTTTTTAAATTTATTCAATAAAAAGGACATTCTTTTTTAGAAGAAATTATATAAACAGTATATATTTACAAAGCTTATATGACTTAAAAGCAGCCTTCGATAATGTGGAGAGAGAACAGTTATAGAATGTACTAAAAGGAAAAGGGGTAGCGGCGGACATTGTCTGGAGGATAGAAAGGATATATGAGGAAACAAAGGTGGTGGTAAGAGTAAAGGAAGAGGTCACAGCGAAGTTTAGAACAACGAAGGGAGTACGGCAGGGATGTGTGATGAGTCCACTTCTGTTTAATCTGTATATAGCGGATATAGGTAAGGAGCTGGAAATGCGGAACGTAGGGGGTGTACGTATAGGTAATAAGAGATTATGGTCGTTAGAGTACGCGGATGATATGGTGTTTTTGGCAAAGAACAGGGAGGCATTATTAGACATGATGCAGACAGTGAAGAGGTTTTTAAATAAAAGGAATTTGATTTTATGTACAGAGAAGACGAAAGTGTTAGTTTTCAATAGAGGAAACAGAGAAAGGAAGGAAAGTTGGAAATGGAGAGGAAAAGAAATAGAAGAGGTAAATGTTTTCAAATATTTAGGCTTCGTGTTTAACAATAAAGGTAATTATAAGGATCATATAAGGTATATAAGTAATAAGGGAAGATTGGCAGTTAATAAAACATGGGGGTTGGGAGAGCGGATATGCAGGGACGATTTTACCAAAAGGTGGGGGTTGTTTAGGTATTTGGTACATAGCGTAATGTCCTACGGGGTGGAAATATGGGGATGGGAAGAGAAGAAAGAATTAGAGAGAATAATGCTGGACTATGTAAGATGGATTTTCAGGTTAGATTTTTGTACACCAAGGTACCTAATGACAAGAGAATTAAGACTGAATAAACTAAGAATTGAATGGGGATTGAGGGCAGTTAAATATGAGGAAAAGATAGGAGAGATGGATGAAAATAGGTGGATGAAAAGGTGCTGGATTGAAAAAGAAAAGAATGGATGGAAAGATATGTATAGTAGGGAGAGGGAGAAATATTATAATAGGAATGGATGGGGTATAGAAGCACTAGAAGACCTAAGACAGAGGGGGATCGATTTAAGGAAGGAACTAGGAGAGAGAGATTGGGTGGTGCAAAGGTAAGCAGAGGAAGGTAAAATTAGAGAGGCCAGATACAACAAGAAATATAAGGAATTGGAAACAGAAGATGAAGGACCAAATTATCTGAGAAAAAGTAGTGTAGACGAAGGCAACATAGGAGATATGATAAGGGCATTGTTAAGGGTAAGGTGCGGAAATATGGAAGAGGGGAATAAATATTGGTTGGAGGAAGAGGAGACATTGTTTATTTTGCGGCAATGGGAAAGATTTTATGAGTCACTATGTAAAAGAATGCGAACGGATAAAAGATTGGTTTAAAGACTTAGGGAAAAATTGTAAGGAAATAGAAGATAGTATTTGGAGTGATGAGTTAAATAATAAGAAAGGTAGGATACTGCGGAAATTATGGTTGGAAAAGGAATTAATAATAAAAAAATAGGAAAAGAAAGTAGAGATGTGAAAAAAAGGAGATAAGATAAAATAATATAAAATGGAATAAATAAGCTAGTCCTAGCTAGTCTTAGAATTGTAAAAGGTATGAATGTGTATGCGTGAGGTATGTGTGGATAAGGAGAATTTGTAAACCAAGTCCATTTCTTGGCTATATGGCTGAAGTTAAATAAATAATTATACATAAGCTTTACCAGATAGGCCCGGAATAAAAAGGATTAAGATTAAAGTGACATATAAAAACTTGGCGTGCCCGAGTCGCATTATATGTCATATATTTTTATTAATGAATTGATAATGATTTCTGATAATTAACATATTGATAATGATTTCTGATAATCTTTTGCAAATTTTTATTTCAGATCGGGCATGCCAAGTATTTGTATATCACTTTAATTTTAATCCTGTTCATTTCGGGCCTATCTGGTAAAGCTTATGATTAATTTCAAAACGTGTCGATCAGTTTGGCATGGAGCACTTTTAAATTCGAAATTGGTGATTAATGTAATCGACGTTATTACAGTAAAAATTAATTTTATGATTTACTATTTGTAATAAAATCCGCAATATGATAGTGCTATAATATTTTATATATTACGTCAAGGTCAAAGTCATTGGGGCTGGGTCCCCTATTCGCTATATTTACCCATTTTTGTAATAGTTATTTTTTAGGGATAAATATTAAACGTTTTTTGCGTACAAGTTGGGATTTTTTTATATATTTGGCGTACTTTTTTTACCTTTGTGAAGTTTTTTTTAGAGATCTCACTGCTTTTTGTAAAAATTTTAAATTTTTTCTGCAAAATATAAAGTATTACATTATGCAATATACAGGGTGTATCCTAAAAAGTGGGAAGTATTGCAATGGGGGATTCAGGACACAAAAACAAGAGAAAGAATACATTGTTGAAAAATTATTATGGAAGATTTTGGCTGACCATATTTTCGAAAACGATAAGCTAGTAATTATATCCGCGAATGCGCATTCGTACATAATGTTTATTTAATTTTACGTTTAAATGTAATTAATGCATAATTAGTATTTTTAAGTTAACTTACATATGGCCAAGCAATGAGTTTATGTTAATAGCAAAATAAATCTTGTGAGAATTCTACCAAAAATATTATAAAAACAACAGCATTAAATACACATTTTTAATTGACATAAGGAATAATGAAATGATAAAATCATATCGAAGTACTTCTATAATCTACAAACATTGTGTGGATCTGGAATTACTCGTAACTTCTAGTTTTGGAAATTTGTGAATGTTTATTTATATTTTATATATAAATGTACTTAATGCGAATTAATATTTTTAGGTCACTTACAAATGGCTAAACAATGAGTTGCATATTCCCAGATAGCCAAGAATGTTAAAATCACGTTTTGCCAAAGCTTTGCGACAAGGTGTGCTTTAATTTTGACAACAATTTTGTAGCAAACATTTGTCTTGTTTTGGTTTGTCAAAAAGTTTGAAGCAAATTGACGGCAAAATTTTTCGTCTCACGATGCTGTAAATAATAGGAAAAGGCTTGCCCGTAAATTTTACGCATAGAAGAACACGTATGATGCTAATTCACGGTGTAACACAAACTTTACGCCAATTAGTAGCAAATCTTGTTATACACGCTATAATAGCAAATATAAAAAACTGTTTGCGCTCCAACTACCGCGCCTGGCTCTGATTGCCATTTCCAATTAATTTAATTTTATTTTACTAACCTATACTTGTCAAAAGCAGGTATGGACGCGAGCAATAACATCACGAAACGCCGTTAACGCAATCTTATGGCGAATGCTCCAATCGTACAACTTTCCGTACTTGCGCATTGGGAATTTGGGCGGCGACGACAACGGAGACGTTTCTTAATAAAAATTTTATACATTTCGACTTTGCATCATATTACCTCCGTTCACGATACATGTAGAAAAAAAATAAGAACACTTTCATATATAATTCAAATATAATTCAAACCCAAGCTATCAATTAAGCATATTAAAAATACGATCGGTTCAGCCGTTATTGAGGTTCGATAATCTAAGATAACTCGCAACTAGCCGACTCGCGTATAGATACCCGGAGTGCCTCGCGGCTTCGCATGAACTTGCCGCGAGATATTACCGTGTCTCTTGATATAAAGAAGAATAGGTCACAAAATTTTGTTATGTAATATGAAACATTTGAATATCTTCTTGAATAAAGCATATGCTTCATTCCGAAATTTCAAATATCTCGTAAAATATCTTTTTTTTGAGCACACACACTCTAATAGTTTTACGCAGAATGTTTAGAAGAATTTATTTATTTTTTAGGGTTTTGAAAACGACAATATCGTAGTGACCTTAAACATTCCATAGATTTTCAAAATCACTATACACAAAGTTAAATTGATTTTTTTAAATAGTGATCTATACATATATACGTACGTACATACGTACATACATACGTACATACATACGTATATACATACGTACATACATACGTACATACATACGTACATACATACGTACATACCATGACTATGACAAGACCATGTTGTTGATTTTGCGTAAAATTGGGAACAGGTTATGGAAGAGTTTTTGGTATAAATGACTTTTATAAATCAAGAAACAAACCAAAAAATGTTTAAACAAAATATTTATCTGAAAAGGAGAATGTTCTCAGACAGCACAAGGATGTCCTTAGGACGTCCAAAGGGCATCCAGGACATACATGTAGGATATCCTGAGGATATCCTATTTTAATCCTCGGATCTCCTCTGGATGTCCTGAGGAAGAGTAAATGATAGCCATACACTAGCCTCTGGAGAATCCAGGGAGATCCTGTGAAACATCTGTGGAACATCTTAAGGATTTCTATAGGATATGTTAGGGATATTTTTCATACGTTAAAAGAAACAAATTCTAAAATTTAAATATAAATTAAGATTGCGTTCTGTTATTTACTGCCAATACTATCCTGAACCATCCTGGACATATTCAGGATGATCCTGAGGACGTTTTGTGCTGTCTGGGTTATATATAAAACATTCTATTTTTCAATCAAATGTTTTGTTTAAAAACATTTTTTGGTTTCTTTATTAATTTAAAAGTTATTTATATCAAAAACTTTTTCGTTCCCAATCTTACGTACAGGATCAACACATGATCTTGTCAGATATCTGATACCGTATGCGTGAGTGCGTGTGTACGAGTAGAGACAAAGACCTCAAGATTCTTGCTCGTTATTTCTTCAGTATTTCTAATTCTAAACTTTCTCTCCCGGAATAAGTATATGAGTGCATGTATTATGATAATAAAAATAAAAAAGTTATTTTAAAAATCAAAAGGTAGAATATATTATTCAGTTCAAAAGATATTCAAAGTTAGTATCATTACCCCCCACACGGAATAAAAACCTCTAATGGATGTCCAGTAGACGTCCATCATGGAGATTCGAAACCTCTATTAGATGTCCATGTAATCTCCTATAGACATCTACTAGACATCCACAATTCCGCATTGATAATAAATTGACGACATTATATATTATGGACTGTTTAAAAAATTTGGTATGAAAAAAAACTTTATTTTGCATTAAAATTTTGTTAATTATATTTTGGTTTAGTAAAAAATTTTAATAAAAATTTAATTTGTATATAAATTAAAAATAGGATATATAATATTACACATTTTTAAGTATACTCTCAAAACATTAGCTGAGAATTTTAAATAATACTTAAATAAAAATTAAATTTTGTTTTATTAGAAACATACTTGTATAAATTTATCATACATCCATAACAGATGTCTAATGGACATCCATGATGGATTTATATACGACATCTACCATGGAGATAATATGGATTTCTATTAGACACAATATCCACTGTGGAGATAGATATCGCATGGAGTTATGGAGGTTATATGGACGTCCAATGGATGTCTTGTTCCGTGTGGGCCTGAATATCTGTATAATTGAACTCGATGATGAAAATGTTGAATAGTTCTTAATAATTGATTGTGCGAGACGCACAATACAAATACAATATTTTCTTGCAATACTTTCTTTCATTTTATTAATTATAATTAGTCGTACTTGATAGACAATATCTCCCTTTAATGTAATCTTATAAATAAAAATCTGCTAAAATTAGATCCGAGAGTTTTACAGGCAATTTGATATGATTTCCACAATCAATCTAACAGCGATGAAAATGACTATTTAAAAAATCTTTCATATAATACAAACTGAATGTGATAGAACCAGTGTTTGCTGTTATCTAGATGAAGTTATCTAGATAATTATTTAGATGGAGCAATTGCATTATCTTATCTGTATCTAGATAATAAGAGGATGTATTATCTACATCTTTATCTTAGATGGAAAAATACATCATCTGCCTTAAATTATCTAAGATAATGGCTGCATCTAGCAGAACTCAGCTCTTAGTAAGCACTTTATGATTCTTTAATTTGTTTGGTTCTCGTCATTTCGATCCAACGGAGAGCCAAAGGTAAGATCCAATCATATCAAAGAATCACTAAGCACTATATTCATTGCGAAACTATGAAGAATAGACCTAAAGTATGTTGCATCATACTGCCTTGTGCATGGTATTTTCTATTATTTTCACTGCCGAATGTGATTTTTTCAGTTTTGTGCAATTTCTCTATTAATAATGTCATAGCAGAAGATGGAAAACTATTTAATGAAAAAGTCTATAGGTAAATATATATTATTTTAGTTGTTACATTTTTTCCTTAAAAATTTTTTTTTACAAAGCGATGTTATCTTAATATCATCTAGATAAAGTGCTTTATAATTTCATCTATCATCTAGATAAACTTGAAATAAATCACTTTTATCTTATCTAAAATAAAATTTTATATATCTTATCTTATTTTTATCTAGATGATTTCAATATTATCTATGCACAACACTGGATAGAACATTAAATTATTGTAGTCACATTCTTTGTCGTGTATCAAATTTTACATCTAGCAATCCTCGCAGTTAATTTTAGAGAAGAGTCAAATATTTATCAATAAAAGTGAAAAAAATATACATTAAGAAGATATCCGTTGACTAGCCGAGCAGAAAACATATCGGCTATAGGGAGGAGAAAAAGAAAAAAGTGTATAGGGAAAAGTAGGGTAAAACCGGGTACTTTTTTGGATTTGTCTTCCTACAAGAAATCAGAGTAAAAAAAATTTTGCTGACCGTTAGTAGTCTTTTGTAGACCTTAAACTATGAAAAAATAAGGCTAGTTACTGAAAAAAAAAATTTGGTTATCAAGGCTAACAAGATTTTTTTGGAGATGTCAAAATACCCGGTTTTGCCCCATCGGTAGAATAAAATCGGGTTTTGACCCATTTGAAAACATGTAAAACACCGTGCAATTACAAAATCTAGATTTATTTTAATCTAAATACAATACAAAGATGTATTCTATTGACAAAAATCAGAAGTAAAGATATCCTTTTGTTCTACATTGCTGCAGGACTCCCTTATTTAATTTTTTTAACTTTAGGGGTCTCAAAAAGCTTTTTCTTGGTGGTTTCTTTATCTGAGTGGTAGTTTTCGTTTCCAACTGCTTTTTGTAGAGAGACAAAGTCAGGATAACAGTTTCTTTTTTCTTTTCATTACATGAGATGTGTAGGTACCCGGTTTTGCCCCCAACACGAAGAAAATAACAAACACGGCGACTGTATATTCCGGCGTACAAAGTGACAATCAAAACTAATGCGATGTACTCTCTAATATGTATAGAATACAATGCTGTATTTACAGAAGCAGATGCTCTGTGTAGAAAAAGTCCATAATGACTCGATTGTTACTCCGATATCGATCTTTTCTGGCCCGAAAATTTTGAACTTCTCTCAAAACAGAAATGTCGTGTATACGTGGGCACGGTTTATCTCAAAATAATGATGGCATCAATCTATAACTAATAACACGAGTTAACTAAAGATAATAGCACGAAGAAACAAAGGTACCCGGTTTGACCCGCCTACCCAGTTTTACCCTACTTTCTCCTGTGTATATAAACTGTGTCACTTGTACTTGCGTGCAAAAGTTACAGACTCTTGGGCTGCTGTTTCTCGAAACCAGCGATCTGGAAAACATGAGGATGAATAACCTACTAAGTTTGATGAAGGATCCTAAGCTGGAGCTGATATCTTGATCTCAAGAAACAGTGGGATGTCACAGAGGATCTCTATGATTTAGGTGACTCTAGGAGCTTTATTAGCACCGATAGCACTCTACTATATTCCTACTAAGATGCGTTAATAATGCCACATTATCTATTTAGACTCCATTCGATTTGTTGTATCCATTGAAAATTGTCAATAGATCTATAATGACAATTCTGACGATTCAATATTCCAGTATTATGGAAAGTTGCTTGGTATCACTAAAGAGAACGAAATTGAGAAAGTCATATTAGATCTCGATTTTTGCCAAAACCTAATTGCAAAATTTTATCCAATCTATCGTATCTTGTTAGATAACGCTTGAATCAGAGTCATGTCATATGGATAATATCGAGTTGATTTCAAAGCCCTGTGTGCGATCGCCTTTGGGATCTTCAAATTTCATTGGATTTCTCTAAAACTAACATGAGGATAACCATTGTTAGAACTGTAATGTCACGGGCATTCATGGGACTAATGTGATTCATATTCTGATGAACTTTTTGTCGACATAAATTTCTACTAGGCAAAACTCTTCTCTCAATTTTCCAAATCACGTATAAAGCAAAATTTTCACTGCAGCAAAAATCGTTTGTGATGCAGACAATGTTGCCTTTGTGTAATTGCACATTTGTCGGCATATTCTTCAAGGATTACAACAATAAAGAATATCAAAATTTTTTTAAGCGAAGTATGTAATTATAAAACGCGCTCAAAGTAATTATAAAGAGTAGTAAGGCAAATGTATACCAATGTCCAAATCAACTTGCGAATCATATATGAAAAGAAAACGACGTAAATCGCGTAAACAATTGGATTTTAATTGGAACAATTGGATCTTTTCTAAACTGATCGCATGCAAGGAACCTTCAAACGAATATCGAGCTTACCAATGGACGATCACCACGGGTAAAAACGTGAAAAGTAGAACACCTCACCTAATGAGGACACTGGCACAAATTTTAATTTGTTAAGATTGAAGGATTCCACTTCTGCGCAATTTCAATTCGTCGAAGTTTTGGAAGATCCCCACTCTTAGAATTAGAATACACTCCCGAAAAAAGAATTATAAAAAGAGGGCTCGAAGAGATATTCAGACAATCATTCTCCAGTCTTCAGTTTCACACAGTCTTACTCTGTGCTTTTGCGCCGTAATTCGCGAGTAAGTTACTTGTGCAACCAGTGTCCTCACTTGGCATCATCTCCAGAGCAACCACGTGTCGAACATCGGGCTATCGACATGACAGAGCGAAACACCGCACAAATTTGCCACTCCTCCATCTTTGACTTACCATTTAAAAAAGTAAGTTAAATTGAATAATTTTTCCTTTCCAATTCATAGCTCACCGCAAAATGTTTCATTCTTTTAAAATCATTAACCCATTCCGGCAATAAATCTTAGAAAATTTTAAATCCTGATCTAACACGTATGCGAGCGACCAATTTTATACTTTTGACTGTTCTTAACATATATACTTATTGACTTATACGTTGATTTTGATTTTATTTTTCTTATTCTATACTTAAATATATTTTATTATTGTATTAATCAGTCAGAATCTAAATGTTAACGATAGAATCTTTCCCTTATATTCTGATTGATGTCCTTCGTCCCTCGCCGAACTTACAAAGTACATGCTACATTGTAAAGCAAAGTCCACCCTGCCTACCGGCTAGCCGGGAAGCATGAGAATTAATCAGAATTAAAAATGTTACATGTTCTCGATTATGTGCTTCCTGGAATCAACAAGGATGGGGTAAGTCATCAGACATGGATCGCAGTATTATTAATTTGACAAACAACGCCAGTCAACATGATAAAAATATAGCAGATAAATAAAAGTCAGAACAAAGAATAAAAAAAAAAGTATAAAAAACAGTTCAAAGAATAAAAAATTATGAACTAATATTACAGAACATAACAGATAAATAACAAAGAAGCATGAGTTAAAATCAAGTATAGTCATGTAAATAAAATTAAAAGATATAATAAACTAAAATTAAAAACAAGCATGAGTTAAAGTTGGTCATGTAAATAAAATTAAAATTGTAAAAGTGACTAGATTGTTA
This sequence comes from Formica exsecta, assembly GCF_003651465.1. Taxonomy (NCBI): domain Eukaryota; kingdom Metazoa; phylum Arthropoda; class Insecta; order Hymenoptera; family Formicidae; genus Formica; species Formica exsecta. Next base: position 69,410 of record NW_021853497.1, read on the forward strand.
ACGATTTATGTCAAACACCCCTGGTATGTTCCCAACGACATTCATACAGTCAAAGAATAAAAAGATCCGTCGCAAACGAGATCACAAAACCGACTAATGGACCGCTAACGAAATTGAGAAGCGAGTCAAATACAAAAATGACTTTGACTGTTTATGTTTGTCATAATTTAGACAATTTATCTATAACGGTCGTGTACATATCGGGTATGCATTCCGTGTCTGTCTGCAAATTAATACTATTTTTTTGCCTTTTTATGAAAATCATTTCGGATAATAATCGTTTATGAAGGAAAGGTTCACTGTCCAGAGTCTCAATCTCATTTCAATTAAAATTATAATTAAGACCTATCCTATGGTCGGTCACCACAGAATGATTAGTTGTGTTACGTCCGATGTGATTCCGGTGTTCAGAAATTCTTTTATATAATTTTCTTTTTGTCTGTCCCACATAAGAAGCGTCACAATCCGAACAATTAATTCTATAAACGACATGTTTATATTGAGATTTAGGAATAATATTTTTGTGTGTTTTGATGTATTTATTTAATTTATTGAAACTAAAATATGAAAGTTTTACATCAAGATCTTTTATAATATTACTAAATTGTTCAGATATAGAGGGTATATATGGGATGGTAAAAAAAACTTTTTTAGGCGGACACTGCTCCACATTATGATTGTTTTGGTGATTTAATTTGTAAAATAGCGTTTTTAATCGGTGGTGGATTGTTCGGAAAATCAAATTTAGCGGGTATGAGTTATTCAATAAAACCTGTATAACGAAATTAATGTTTTTTGTGTGGAACATGGGATGTGATAGCAAAAATGCCCTATCTAGGAGACCGATGATTGTGCCCTTTTTTTGACATAAGGGATGCTGAGACAAGAAATTCAAATATCTGCCCGAAAAAGTCTCTTTGTGGAAACAATCAAAAACTATGTTATTGTTTATTAAAAACATTGTTATGTCCAAAAAATTTAAACTGTTATTAGAACCGATTTCTATTGTGAATTGTAATCTCGGGTGGTAAGAATTAAAAATGTTTAATGTATGATCAATCAAGTTGGATGGAATTGCCAGTGCAACATCATTAACAAACCTAAAATAAAAGGGAGGGGTGAATGTTAAATTAGACAATGTTTTTTTCTTTAAATCTTGTAGTACATCGGCAATGATGGGTAATAATGGAGAGCCCATAAGAGTACCAAAGATTTGCTGATGTATAACATTATTGAAAATGAAAAAGGCTAGTCAACCGGGGATGGAGGGGAATTCTAACATCTTACATCATGGATGACATATCTTTGGATCCCTGATATCGTTCCACGGTGAATCGAGTAACATGTTTTTCTCTGGTTAACAAGATAATTGCGTTTTATTTAAGTTCCCACTGCGCTAGTATTAACTTGTTCACGATGAACAGGATTTAATTAATATTTAAAGTATTTATTACGCCGATGAAGACCCAAAAAAGGTCAAAACGTTCGTTCTTTACTGTAATTAGATGATTATATTGTAATAAATTACAAATATTATACGCACACTAATTTCGGCGCTGACTCTGAATTGCTACTTAACCATATCATAATTAAATAATTATCCTGTATACACCTTAGGTGAGATTAACTCTTTTCGAAATACCGATTATATTTCATATTGTATCTAACGATTTTCCAATTTCACAATCCGGCATATTAGGAAACGATTTCTTTAAACAAACCTCATCGAAAATAGATTACGCACAAGGGCACTTGGATGTCTCCGGAATCAACATACCTTTCTAATCACCTGAAGGCACAAGGGCGATGTCTCCGGAATCAACATACCTTTCTTATCACCTGAAGCCATTATAGTAGCGATCCGAATCATTATTTTATGTAAGAATAGAAAATCCAGAAATAAAAGTAGGATACATACCAAGATTAAAGGTGGCACATGGAAATTATTTGGGAGACACCATCATGGAGAATATTTCTGGAAAGGCATACTTAAATGTTATAAGTACTTTAGATGAAGAAGCGGAAGTACATGTTCCAAACTTGCACCTAAAACCATTGGGCGAATTATTAGACAGCCATAATTCAAAAATCGAGGCTCTAAGCAGTCCAGAGGAGCCAATGAATAAAGAAGAAGAAGAAACTATTTACGAAACATTTATACATTCGTATAATCAATTCATATAATGAATTCGACGATTATGAAAATAACATGAATATTGAAAATAAAGGTGAAAACAATAATGAAGAAACTATTATTATCAAAGAAATCAACCAATATGAAGACGAAGAAAAAATCTTAAATCAAGAAGAAAATTAAAATAAGAATAAAATTAAAAATGATGACAAGATAAAAAATAAAACTGAGAGGAAAAATAAAAAATTAAACGACTCAAAAATCTTTGGAGAGGGAAATTATCAAACCTCTCCTGAAAATCTAATAAATCCAACCATTCTTGGAGAGGGAAGTTACCAAACCTCTCCTAAAAGTTTAATTAATTCAAAAATCCTCGAAGAGAGAAATTACCAAACCTCTCAAGAAGGGAATAATTCTAGGATTTCGGAACGAAATTTCCAAACCTTGTCAGAAAATCTTAGCTCCGTCGATTGCGAGGAGGAAAATTACCAAACCTCACTATGTATTTCGACACAACCTCATCCCAAAAAGGAGAGAAAGCCTTTATCCTCCCTAGATATCAAATTTCCTAAGGTTGAATTATTTAAAGAAGAAAATGATAATAAATTAGAAACCTCTCATGTTATTTTAAAAGACCTTCTTGAAGAGGCTCAAAAATATAATTGGAATATTAAAAATTCAAATCTACGAAATCTTAAAAATAAAAATAAACCGTCTTCAAAAATCCTTACATCCTTATTGAATAAGTCTCAAGAAATTTTAGAGAGATTTATGCGAAAACGCAAAACAAGATATAAAGGAAACCAACAAGTTGAAAATTACAATTTGCATAATTGTCTAATAATCTCCGAAGAAAAAGAAAAGAATCGCCGAAATCATAGAATCGTTACGATTAGAACATTTAAATAAAACAGAGAGAAAAAGCATTATAAAATTAATAACGGACAGTCAAGATCGATTTCATATTCCTGGAGAAAAATTAACTGCAACTCACGTATTACATCATCGAATACCTACCACGGATGACCAACCAATTAATACTCGACAATATAGATTTCCACAAATACATAAAGAAGAAATAAACAGGCAGGTAAAAGAACTGTTAGAAGGAGGAATTGTAAAACACTCACAATCGCCATATAACACGCTTATATAGATTATATCTAAGAAAAAAGACTCCAAAGGAAACAAACGATGGAGAATGGTATTAGATCTCCGTGCTTTAAATGATAAAACTATCGGAGATGCATATCCTCTACCGAATATCGTCGATATATTAGACCAATTAGGAGGAGCTCGATATTTTTCAGTATGCGATTTAGCATCTGGATTTCATCAAATAAAAATGAACCGCGAAGATAGTCATAAAACAGTTTTCACTACTCCTTTTGGACATTACGAATTTGACCGAATGCCGTTTGGTTTAAAAAATGGCGGCTACTTTCCAGTGCCTAATGGACTTAGTATTAACTGGGTTACGAGGCAAGGAACTATTTGTTTATCTGGACGATATTGTTATCTATGCAACATCGTTAGAATAAAAACACGAAAGAAAATAAACGCTTTAATGGAACGTCTTCAAGAAGCTAACTTAAAATTACAGCCAGATAAATTTTTAAAAACAGAAGTAACCCATCTAAGACACGTAATCAGTAAAGACGGAATAAAACCAGATCCAAAAAAATTAGAAGCAGTACAACAATTTCCAAGACCTAAAACACCTAAAAATATTAAACAATTTTTAGGATTCGCAGGATATTGTAGACGTTTTATAACAAATTTTTCCAAATTCGCCAAACCATTAACAAATTTGTTAAAAAACAACACCCGTTTCGAGTGGACATCCGTGCAGGAAGAATCTTTTGAAATTTTAAAACAGAAACTATGCGAAGAACCAGTATTACAATATCCAGATTTTTCCAAACCATTTATTATAACAAATGATGCATCAGGAATAGCTGTTGGAGGAATATTATCACAAGGAGAGATAAATAAAGACCAACCGATAGCATATGCCTCACGAACCTTAATAGATAATGAATTAAAATACGATACATACGAAAAAGAAGCACTGGCTATTGTATATTGCGTTAAACATTTTCGACCATACTTATACGGAAGAAAATTCACTTTAGTTACAGATCATAAACCTTTAATGTGGTTTAAAAACGCACAAGATGCAAATATGCGAATACTCCGTTGGAGATTAAAATTGGCAGAATATGATTATGAGGTTGTATATAAAGCAGGGAAAAGAAACGTAAACGCAGACGCATTATCAAGAAATCCTGTAAATATCGAAGAAGTGGATTGTAAAGTCATAAAAAACAAGAAATTTTTAAACCCAGATAACCCTAAAGATGCACAATTAATTGCCGAATTATTAGAAAAATCTGATAGCGTAGAAGAAGAAGAAGAAGACGACGATTTCCATTTATATCTTTCAGATATCAAAGAAAACGAAGAAATTACACCAGAAAGCAATTATTAAATAACAATAACGATTCTCTTCCATTTACACCTACAGAATTAAACGAACCAGATTATGTATCAATTACCGAAAAAGCTTTAATACATGATCCGGTAAATATAGCGAATAGGGGACCCAGCCCCAATGATCTTGACCTTGACATATGTTGGACCTCGCTTTACAATGTAGCATGTACTTTGTAAGTTGTAAAGCGAGGTCCACCCTGCCTACCGGCGGGTATATATATATATGTGTACATCTCTACCCGCATATAAAGACCATATGATGTACATATACATACATATATACATACTTAATATTTAAAATTTATTCCTATTTCTAATATTTTCTCTATTGTGCGTAGGTTATACATTTTTCAGACAAAAAATGTAAGATATCAAGAAAGTCATAAAATAATTATATTTATTTGATATTGGATTATATACAGGGTGTCCGGTAAAGATTGTGCCAACGTTCTTGAACGGGTAGAGCACAGTAAACCGAACAGAAAAATCCATAACATTTTTTTTATAACGCTTAATAAAGGAGTTATTATTGAGTAAAATCTGGTCAATCAGCGCCGACTTCTAGCCGGACGCATGTCGGTGAGCCGCCCGCCTGGTAGTGTGCACTGCCGTAGCGATGGAGCGCTCACGCACACTACCAGGCACGCGGCTAAAGGTCGGCGCTGATTGGCAGACTTTACTCAATAATAACTCCTTTATTAAGCATTATAGAAAAAAATGTTACAGGACTTTTCTGTTCAATTTACTGTGCTCTACCCGCTCACGAGCGTTAGCACGATCTTTACCGGACACCCTGTATATAAGTTACTAAAGTTAGCTAAACATTTTTTAAATTATTTTTTTACATATATATTTCTTTAATTAATATTAAAACGTTTTTAAAACATTCTTAAACTTTTTTTTAAGGATTAAGAACTTCCTAAATTATATCGCCGACATTAACGTTGCTCAAAATGTATCATATGAAGATTGCATTTGTACTCTTTTGTATTTATATATAAATAAATAAGTAAATAAAATATTTTAAAGTTTTAAATTAAAATTAAAGTTTTTAAAGTCAATTAAAGTTTTAAGTTTTATAACTGTAAAGTCCCTTATTAAAGTTTTTAAATATAAATTTTTGCTTTCCTTTTCTTGCTCTCTTCTCTTTTTGCTGTGTGCAACCTTTTTACTTTCCCTGCTTAAAATGTTGGATACAAAATGATAGAAAATTTGTTTATCATATCCTATGGTAATTCTAAATCCTTTATTTCACAACTGACTTATGAAATTTCATAAGTGTATTGTATTATATATTATCAGATTTTTTATAAATTATTTTATAAGCAGGGTTGTTATGAAAAAATATTATAAGCAGTTTATTATAAAATAATAATATAAAATATGCAATGCAATATTTCCTATGATTGAGAAACATCAACTTGTTATAAACATTTATATTCTACATGATTAAAAAGAATAGTGTCATAAAATATGATTAAAATACATAGAAAGCCTATGTTTTGGTACATGATAAGTCATATAAATCAACATAGAAATTCTATCTATTTTTTATCACATCTAATCATTTTTTATTAAACACTTTAAGGAGGGTTTTTCTTTTACTGCACTGTGAATTGTGTGCATCTTAACATGAGTATTTACGTACCGAATAGCTCACCTATACGTATATCCTTCTGCACCTACACAGCGTATCGGAGGATTCCGATGGTCCACGGAGGACTTCCTTCCAGAGGTTCCAAATCTACCACTACCGGCATTCCTCCTCTTCGCATGCGAGCCACCGGTGAACATCATCTTCCACGACTTCACCAACAGCTCAGTTTAATTTCACTTTATACTTCACATCGACAATACTATTATCGCGTTTTAATTCACAATCCATGATTCATATACTAACGCGTTATTGGACCGTACACAATTTTCATACATTTTGATGCTCGAATTTAATTTGTTGAACGGTCAGAAAATTTAAGACATATCGAATAATCAACTACATAAATACAAATATGAAAAAAATTCGCTAAAAACTAGAATTTACGAATTTATATATAAATATCCGATGATGTCGCAAAATTCAATATACCGATTCATTCCTATATTCCAGAAATAATCGAATTTGCGCGATATTGAAGGCGAAATGTCGACATTCGAACAAAACGCGTACCTGTGTGTGAAATGCACTGCGTTGCGAGAAATATGTTTTCGGCTATCAGTTTGTTGCATCCTCTTCCACCTACATTCAAGAATAGAAACATCATAAAATAATACCATACTGTTCGGATAAATTTGGAGAGAACACAAAAATGTTCAACATTCAAAGCGATTGATTATTACGATTATTATTGATTATACGATCATTGTTCTCCAAGACGAATCATCTCTTACATTACTTCGACTATCAAATGGAGATCATACTTTCAGCGAGAGAATATTCCGTACAACACATTTATACAATGTTCTCACATATGTAACTATCTATAGACCGAATGATATTTATCCAATCCATTTCGAACTATCATCATTTGCCACAAGAAAATACGAGAAATATTCTTTTCTTTTTTTACGATTTTTCAACTTTTCCAAACAGAGAATAATATGGAAAGAATGATGATGGTTGGCACACACATCGTTGACATTGTTGCGATTACTGCTCCTATTGGGTATATCAAAAACGCATGACATTAAAAGGAACAACATGCGTTACCACTGAGATACAACGATGTGACTTCGAGCAACCGGGCGAGCAGCAGCTGGTCGCGATCTTACATTAGAATTTCCGTAATTTTCTCGGCGATATTAACCGAGGCGATATTCATTGTCCCACTGCCCGAAAATACCATTGTCATTGTCATGGTATCGTATCATTACGTATTCATCAATCAAATTCGATGATCATCAGACAAACGTTGAGATAAACGTAACAACTAGATTTTGACGCTTAAAACGTTGCAAAGGTTTGCAGAAAACTCCGCCGTAGTCTATAAATATCAGCCTGTTGAATACCGCCCGCCATAAAGCGACAGGGCTCGATCGTCGCGCCAGCTGCGCTGAATATCACAAGGCTCAAGAATTACTTAATAACTACTAATATATATTTTCCAGGCTGGAGAAGTGGAATCAGAATTCTTAAATAGCGATAATGTATTTTTTAATAGTAATGCGTTTTATAAGCCGTACATATATAAATGGTATTCCAAAAATTTAAAAAAAAAACTTTGTTTTATTAAAACACGTTTATTTATATTGCTGATTTCCTTTTTTTACGATGGAAAAAGTTAAACAGATATATATACATATATATATATATATATATATTTGCGATCTTCACAATAATTAAAGAGATATTAATTTAAAAAGATCGGCCAATCCGCACGACTATAGAAGCGCGTGGCGAAGCAGTGGGAGGGGCGCTTTACAAAGAACAATGGCTATGTACGAACGGCGCGTAACGCTGGAGCTCCACCACTCGTACATAGCCATTGTCTTTTGTAAAACGCCTCTCCCACGCCTTCGCCACGTGCTTCTATACTCGTGCGGATTGGCCGATCTTTTTAAATTAATATCTCATCAATTATTGTGAAGATCGCAAAATGGTACAGAACGTTTCTACTCGTAGAGTAGAAAAGTTCTGTACCATATATATATATATATAGCATATATTACAGCACACACATATGCATACATACAATATATATATAGTATATTGTATGTATGCATGTGTATGCTGCATGGTTGGGAAAATTACTTTATAAAAGTAACTCGTTATCGTTACCGTTCTTTTTTCTAAAAAGTAACTCGTTACCAATTTTAAAAAGTAACTCGTTACCATTACCGTTATTCAAAAAATAACGAGTTGTTACAATTTCCATTAGTTTTCTTATATATAACACAAACTTTACATACAATTTTTTTTAATACAAGATCAAATTAAACACTAAAAATTTTTAAACATTATCTTACAAAGTAGAAAGAAACAAGATACCAGAATAATCTTTCAGTAGTATTCATGTAATGCTGCATTCCAATACTCTTATCAATATGTTCCTTTGTATGAAAATTATACCGAGTAAATTCGAAAAAAGTAACGATAAAAGTAACTGTTAAATTCGTTACTCGTTACCGAAAAATGTAACGAAGTTACTTTTTCCGTTACAAACAAAATTTGTAACGCTGTTACCGTTACAGTTACCGAAAAAAGTAACCGTAACGGTAACGACGTTACAAGTAATGCGTTACTTCCCAACCCTGGACTATGCTGTATGGCTATCTTTTTATTTGGAGAAAGTAATTACACTAATGACTCAAAGGAAAAATATTAAATATTCTAAAAATAAATAACTTCAAAAATATATATACATATATGGACTTCAGTTTATGATTTTATTTCAAACCATTTATTGTCCTTAAACGTATTTACTACACACTTATATGCAATAATTTATATAAAGACGATATATGTGTTGAAGAAAGTGTTTTTGTATGAATATTATTTTCTTATAATCAATGAGCAATACATTTTCCATACGCCACATACACAGACTGAAAAATTTGAATATCAATAACAATTTCTTTCCTTTTTCTTTTTGAAGTAATGTCATTTTCTTATTGTGGATTGTAGTATACAATGTGTTTTGTTTCATTTACTTAACAAATAGAGAGGACAAGTTTTATAAGATAAACATTAATAGGCGAAATTTCTCTCTCTCTCTCTCTCTCTCTCTCTCGAAGAATAAGAATAGTTTGGTTTTGTAATACAGAAAAAAATAAAGAAGCACTACTAGAACCCTTCTGCCCGACATACAATACACACTATATACATACTATAAATCGAAGATCTTATTTACATTTAAAATAACATTAGTAACAATAATATATATATATATATAATAATAGTATAATAGTAGTAATGCAATAATAATAGTAATAGTAGTAGTAGTAGTAGTAGCAACAGCAGCAGTAGTAGTAGTGTAGTAGTATGATAATAATAGTAATAATAATGCCGTTGTATTGTACATTTCTACAAATCATCTCTCAAATTAACATACAGATAACGGCAATATTACAGTTACATAGATAGCTTAACTTGTTTTTCTCCAGCTATTTTCATGCATACCTTAATTATAAATTGTACATATAAGCTGTTCATTTAAATCTATAATATAGACTGATACAACACATAATCTTTTGAAAAAAATTGCTTATAATAATTACGCAGAGTTCAATATAAATAAACTTATTGAAATTTTTAAGATTTATTTCAAGAACTAAATTGCTTTTTATAATTTATAACAATTTATATAAATTGATATTATGCTATCTTTTTAAAAATCTTTATTTTTCATAATACACACATACTTGTATTTAAGAAACATTAAATATCAAATAAAAGAATATGAAATGGGAATGATTATAAAACCGTTTTGTATTTATGAAAAAAAGAAAAAAACTCTAATTTGTACAAGAATATCAACTTATACATGTGTACCACGACTTAATCTTCTTTGTCTTTCGACAAATACTGGTATCAACAGGGTTGCAACTTCTGAAAGAAGGCACAAATCATAGCCATTCTATTGCGCATACACTAGATAGAGCATGTACTTTTGAAAGATTTAGCTCTTCTCACATATTAGTGATCTCTATTATAATTGCTTGAATTAAGCTGATGCTAATATGGCTAACGCCCTGTCGAAGTTATCAATTGGTTGTCAATGGTCAGTTGCTACTTTTTTAGGATGGCGTTCTTGCGCGCGTTTAAGTCGCTGCAATAAAAGACTATGCAGTTGATCGACTTCTTTAGGTGCCGCTTGAACAATAAAAATTCGGATGTCTCCATGAACATCCATTGCGGTTAGTCTTAATGATTTAGGTCCAGCACGTTCTGCGGTCATACCCGGCCATACTTTCGTATTCAGAATCAATCTTTGTGTTCCAGCGGTGCGGCCGACTAAACGAGATTCTTCATCTCGATCGTTAAGTCTTAGTGTACCTCTTCCCCTTTCCTGCCAATTGCTAGTGGTCTGCAATATAAAAAAATAGAAACCAAAAATTTTTTAAATTTAATGGTGCACATACGCACGGGTAGTCCTCATATATTATATAAAATTAAATTTATGCAACACATTCATACTTGACTAAAATACAATATAAAATTTTTCAACACACACTCAGAACAGTTATATCCAGACAAACATAAAAAAGTAAAGATAAATAGGAAACAAGATAAAATACAATATAAATAAAAAACAAATTAAAATAAAAATAATAAACAAAATGTAATAAAATTGGAAATAACAATTAATTGAAAAAAAGTCTAAATAAAGTAAATAGATAAATAGTATATAAAGTAAACAATAGGATGCATAATATATAACATTATATATATTTAATGGTTCATTGTACATATTAAATTCACATTTTTATTAAATTTATGTATAAAATTAGAAAAGTTTATTTCATAAAAATAACTCGCCACCGCTACAGTTATTCATCACCAATTTTAAAAAGTAACTCTACCTCTTTATTTGTTACTGATTTTCAAAAATACCTCATTATCATTACTGTATACAAAAAGTAATAAGTTGTTATAATTAATTTCTTTAACGCTATGAGAAATCAAAGATATATATAATATATATAAGTTATATATAAAATTTATATATAACTTATATATAAAAGTTATATATAAAATTTACATTTTTTGGACATTTTTTATATTAAATAAACAAAAACGATATAATTTTAATACTGATATTACTGCCGATATAAAATATATATTTTTATAATTTTCGTAATAATTTTGAATCTTAATATAAAAAAAAAACTTATTTCAAAAATATCATTAAAAAAAAAATTTTTTTTGAGATCTTCAAATTCTGTAAGTGTAAATAAAAAAAGGTTTTCTTAGTTTTTTCTTTTATTAAATTCGTAGATATGATCAAAATCACCTTTTATGTATCTTTAACTTCATGCAATTTCAAAATTCTGATGTATTAACTAATTATTTATAAATCAATCCGAGTTTTTAATATGCAAAATTTATAAGAATTACATGATCTGGTTTAAAATAAGACTAGTTGAATTTTTCATCGATTATTTATTAAATTTTAAAAGAATTTAATGCTCTTTATATATTTGTGTGAAAATCATGCCATATAAATTCAAAAAATAATAATATAAGTAATTGCTGAATTCATAATGCATTACTGAAAAATGTATGAAAGTTACTTTTTCTGTTACAGGTAAAGTTTGTAATGCCATTATTACTGTTATAATTAGCAAAAAGAAAATAATGGTAACACTATTACAATTAACGCATTATTTCCTAACCCTGATTTTATCCATTAAAAAGTTTTCATTATACATACCTTATCAAACGCAAATAATTTGCAATTAATTTGAAGAATATTTGTTTCTCCTTCTTCACCAGTTAATAATGTTACTTGACTATATTTTCTCTTGTTTGCGCGATTAGCCTCTTCTAAAACTTGTGCTGCTTGCGTTAATGTTAAACCTGGCCTCACAGTAGCACGACAATTTGCAGCTGCATTTGAGAATAAAAGTTTAGCAGATCCATTCTCATTACTTTCTTCAATTTTTGTCTCTTCTTTTTCAGAATTATCTGAACTTTCTGTATCATTCGAAACAGTAACACGTTCTTTTAAATTTTGACCAAATACAAAACTAGGAGTGTCTGCACTGGGTGTTACAGTATTATTTACATTATTTTCGTTTTCCTTTGTATTCACACCCAATGGTAAAAATTTTGGTTTTACATCTTCTGCAGGCTTTTCTTCATTTTTAGATTCTACATTCATTTCAGTTTTATTATCTTTTGTTATAGACTCATCCTCTATAGTATTATTGATAACCTTTGCAAATGGATTGTGAAATTTTGCAGGTTGTAAAACATTTTTATCAGTAGTAACTGCAGAACTATTGGTGACTATAGTTAATTGCGATGGTCTTAATATAGACGATTTCAATTTACTTGTTACAGAATTTGAAAATTCATTAGCACCAAATAAATTTCCAAACTTTGAAGCAACTAGCACAGGACCTGTAAGTATATTATATATATATATATATACATACACACACACACACACACACACACACACACACACACACACACACACACACACACACACACACACACACATATATATATATATATACATATACACACACAGAGAAAGAGATATATATATATATATATATACACACACACATGCATACAAATATATATAATAAATATAATAGTATACATCAGTTTTCTTAGATTGCATAAACTCACAATGTTTTTTATTAGAAGATTTAATAGGTGCCAATGTAGATTCTTGGCTATTTGATTCAATTATTTGATGTGTTTCATCTACAAAATCCATAAGTTTAGTATATTATTAAACAATTAAATATTTTGTAATAAAAAGTAACAAAAATATATAATTTATTATCAGATTACTCATTTTTTTGTAATCGCTTCATGAATTTTTAAAATGTCTTAAAATTTTAGAATACTCGTAACCATATATACCCCAATCAGATGGCATGGCTGAATTACTACTCGTCGAATCCCCGGTAGTATCTTCGGTATTTTCCGGTGATTCTTCGGGCGGATCAACTTTTAGGACAAGTGATGGACGATCAATTTCCTCTGTAGTTTCTAAAAACAACATAAAGAATTAAAATTATATTGCCATGAATGGTTAGTTCGTTAGTCCGTGGACATGTAAACATGGAGATTTCGCCAAAAAAAGACACAATACATTTTTAATTAAATGTTACATCGTATAAATCATGTGACATGAAATACTTGTAGCATTAACTCGATATTATCTTACGACTTTTTTGCGTAATGTAATTAAATCAAGAGAAAACACAAAACGCACCCTTGCAATCCGCCATTTTTTGTCGTCGAAATGAATACAGACAAATGATATTATTAAGGTACATTTTCATATTGATGCATTGATGCTTGATGTTCATTTTCAGAAGATATATGAAATGATTAAAGGCTGGTTTATGCAGGCCGTAACTGTTAATTTATGCCGGAACCGTTAAAGTTTAACACTAGGATTACAATGCTTTTATTCATAATGAGTGTGTTGGATGACACACTACTTACTAATTACTACCACAACTAAACGTAACACTATACATATACGAAGATTCAAGATGGCAACGAAATGGTCCAAGTTATTCCATTCGGCAAACCTGGCCACATACGGAACATTTTTCGTGACCACTTTCAATCTAGGTAGATAACTCTCCTTACTCTTCCTTCATGGTCTAAACCAATGAGCATCGAAATAAAATCGCCATATTGATTTGCATAGCATGCTCATTGGTCCAGATGGTCTTATGCTATGCATATGCAGCTATGCCAATTTGTGTGTGATAGGCTATAGGCTTGATAAGCAGGGAGCACATACTTTTGCATAAGCGCATAACCATAAGCATAAGGAAATTGATTGGTCCATTTCCTTATGCACATACTTATGGACCAATCAATTTCCTTATGCTTATGGTTATGCGTTTATACAAAAGTGTGTGCTCGAGCCCATTGGCTTTAAGCGGGGAGCACACACTTTTGCATAAGCGCATAATCATAAGCATGAGGAAATTGATTGGTCCATTTCCTTATGCATAAAGATTTATCAAAAAGTATTATAAAGAAAAAATTAGAAGCGCGAGTAAACGCGTAAGCGCATATGCTAAAAGAATAAAGCTACGCAATATGCAGTACATAGTAAGTAGTAAGCGAGCGATTAGAAAGAGAGATACAGAGAGAAACAGAGTAAGCGTATGATCGAGAGAAAGAAGATATTAGAAATTGCGATAATGTTAGTGCGTACATGCATATTACTCTCTCACGCATGAATTAAAGTTTGGTAATTTATCAATTAATTATTGTATATAAAGCAGTAAAAATATATTGTGATATTGTCTCATTTCAATATATGGAACACAATGCAAAAGATTGCGTTTTCTATTATGCATGTTTGAAATAATTATGTTGGTAATGGCGGAACTAAAAATGTCGGTATTATCGACCCTTTTAGTTACGTTTAGATGAGGGCGCTATCCCGTCGGAGTTCGCCCGTCGGTTTAGGATCCACCGGAAATAAGTTGGCGCTGGAAGCTTATATTTTTTAATAATTAATAGCTCAAACGATTGCTTCTTAATTGCTCCGTCAGAATCCACAATTGCTCCCCTTTTAAAATTAGTAGTTTTCGAAATATTTACAAAAAACGTAAAATTTATCATTTTCACTCAAAAACATATTTCCAATAGTTTTCTGCAACTATATCCAGTATAAAACAATTGCTCCTTAATTGCTCCATATTGCTCCATCATTATTTTCATGATTTATCTTGTGTGGTTTGTGTCTTGTGTTCTTCGAGTCGACGAGATTTTCGAGTCATCGAATTTCCAAGGACAACGACCTACTAGACTTCTGAATTTCACAACGCAGAGTATCGACAGAATTTGACGATGCCTTTGGACGAATCTTCGACTTCGAATCCTACAGCGTCAGCATCAGTTCCATCGGCTGGAGAACATCATCAACGTTTGACGAATCCGACACAAACTCTTGCCAGTAATGAGCCTCATCAACAAGGTCAGCCAAACGAGATCCATTCTAACGAATTTCGCCTTGTTAAATTGCCGAATTTTTGGCATAAGCAGCCTAAATTGTGGTTTGCTCAATTAGAAAGCGAATTCTTGGTTTTTCGGATACGCTCAGATGATGTTAAGTATAGCTCGGTTATACGGCATCTTGATGAGCAAGCTTTGTTGGCTACTGCTGATTTGATTGAAAAACCTCCTGAAAAAGATAAATATCTTCATGTTAAAAACGTTTTGATTAATCGGTTTACTGATTCGGAGGAAAAACGTCTTCGTCAATTGTTAGCTGGTGTTGAGCTGAATGACAAGAAACCGTCGGATTTGCTACGCGAAATTAAACAGTTAGCGGGAGGAGCGATTTCGGAAAATGTATTGCATTCAATTTGGTTGCAAAGATTACCTTCGCAAATTCAAGCTACTTTAGCGGTTGTGGACGATTGTCCTTTAGTTAAGCTTGCTGAACTAGCGAAAAGACACATTTTGTTGATCTCGAGCGAAGAATCGCAGCTCTGGAAGTTAGACGTGTACGCAGCAGATCTAAATTTAGATACAAGGAAAGGAAAGGATTTAGATCATCTTCTAGGAATAAATCTGATAAGGATAACCAAAAAATTTGTTTTTATCATAAGAAATTTGGTGTTAAAGCTTTTAAATGTACAATACCTTGTGATATGTCTAAATCTTTGGTCGAAAGGCAGGAAAACTAGCTTCACCGTTGAGTTGTGAGGCGGCTGACAACGGTTCACCTAACAATCGCCTCATTATTTCTGATAAAACTTCAGGACTTAATTTTCTTGTTGATACAGGAGCTGATATTTCTTTCGACTTCGCCCCGATATTTTTCTCGCCTTCGTCTCTCCAGGGGGGTAAAGAGGGATTATTGTAATTCGCCTTGTTAAATTGCCGAATTTTTGGCATAAGCAGCCTAAATTGTGGTTTGCTCAATTAGAAAGCGAATTCTTGGTTTTTCGGATCCGCTCAGATGATGTTAAGTATAGCTCGGTTATACGGCATCTTGATGAGCAAGCTTTGTTGGCTATTGCTGATTTGATTGAAAATCCTCCTGAAAAAGATAAATATCTTCATGTTAAAAACGTTTTGATTAATCGGTTTACTGATTCGGAGGAAAAACGTCTTCGTCAATTGTTAGCTGGTGTTGAGCTGAATGACAAGAAACCGTCGGATTTGCTACGCGAAATTAAACAGTTAGCGGGAGGAGCGATTTCGGAAAATGTATTACATTCAATTTGGTTGCAAAGATTACCTTCGCAAGTTCAAGCTACTTTAGCGGTTGTGGACGATTGTCCTTTAGTTAAGCTTGCTGAACTGGCTGATAAAATTTTGGACCGAGAAATTAACCTACATGTAGCAACAATAGCTTCCTCGGCAGGAAAAGACACTTCGAATTTTGTTGATCTCGAGCGAAGAATCGCAGCTCTGGAAGTTAGACGTGTACGCAGCAGATCTAAATTTAGATACAAGGAAAGAAGAAGATTTAGATCATCTTCTAGGAGTAAATCTGATAAGGATAACAAAGAAACTTGTTTTTATCACAAGAAATTTGGTGCTAAAGCTTTTAAATGCACAATACCTTGTGATATGTCTAAATCTTTGGTCGAAAGGCAGGAAAACTAGCTCCACCGTTGAGTTGTGAGGCAGCTGACAACGGTTCATCTAACAATCGCCTCATTATTACTGATAAAACTTCAGAACTTAATTTTCTTGTTGATACAGGAGCTGATATTTCTTTGATTCCAAAAAGATTTGTTTCAAAAGCTCAAGTTGCTTCTTTCAAGCTTTATGCAGCTAATGGAATCAAGATTACTACTTACGGTATAAAAATGTTAACTGTAAATCTTGGATTACGAAGAATTTTTAAATGGGAATTTTGCATTGCGGATATTCAGAGACCTATATTGGGCGCAGATTTTTGAGTCATTATGGAATTTTAGTTGACATTAAAAACAAAAAACTTCTTGATAGTGTTACCGGTCTTTCATTTAAAGGAAAACTATCTAAAGTTAATCACTTGTCAATTTGCACTACATTTCCTGACTCACCTTTCCATAAGATCCTTGCTGAATTTCCTGAATTAACTCATTTTGCTCCTATATCAACAAACAAGATTCATCAAATTAAGCATCATAGTGTTGCGTTCCTGCGGGTCGTCTAAGGCGGTTATTCATGAATCTGCTGTATTCGTCTCCGGGAGAACGTTGCTAAGCGTTGTTGTTAAACAACGGCGGACATCTTGAGAAAGATCGGGCCATCTGGAGTCTCGCGACGGATGTCATTCCGGGCGGACATATTTGAGATACGATTACCGTTATTACCCGTTCTGTGTTCCTTGTTCATTTGTGTGTTCTGTGTTATTATTATAGTTCCTTTTGTTCTTTTAAAAGAGTGTTAATCATTTACGTCGCGGTACGCGAGTGCCGTTTGTGTCGCGCGTGTTCGAGTATTATCGATGTCGACGCGCGGACGCAACAATATTATTACAAAAGGACCATCAATTGCTTCAACTTCTCGCAGATTGTCACCGGAAAAATTAAAATTTGCAAGAGACGAATTTAATTTTATGGTGGAACAAGGAATTTGTAGACCGTCAAACAGCACCTGGGCAGCTTCACTTCACATGGTTCCTAAAAACGGACCGAACTCATGGAGACTTTGCGGCGACTATCGAGCTTTAAATGCAGCTACTCTCTGTTCCGGATCAATACCCGCTTCCTCACATTCAAGATTTCACTGCTGGTTTACACGGTAAAAACATATTTTCTAAGATTGATTTAGTTAAAGCCTATTACCAAGTGCCAGTTGCAAAAGAGGACATACCAAAAACAGCTGTTACTACTCCATTCGGCCTTTTTGAATTTCTTGTAATGCCTTTTGGTTTGCGTAATGCTGCTCAGACTTTTCAACGTCTTATGAATATCATATTATCTGGACTTGATTTTTCTGTCTGTTATCTTGATGATATCTTAATTGCTTCTGTTAATGAGAAAGAACATGCCAAACATCTTCATACTGTGTTTTCTCGGCTTAAACAATTCGGCATGACGATTAATTTGTCCAAATGTCTCTTTGGTAAGGATGAAATTTCTTTCCTTAAATATTTAGTTTCCAAGCAAGGAATTAAACCGACATCTGAAAAGGTTAAAGCCATTATTGATTATAAAAAACCTAAAACAATTCATGAGTTAAGAAGATTTATAGGTATTATCAACTTTTACCGTCGTTGTCTGAAAAATGCTGCATCACATCAGGCAGTTCTTACGGATTATCTTAAGGATAGCAGGAAAAGGGATAAAAGGTTAGTCACTTGGACTTTTGAAGCTGAAGAAGCTTTCAAAAATTGCAAAGAAGAACTCTTACGAGTCACAACTTTAGCGCATCCGGCTTCAACTGTACCTCTTATCCTCACTTGTGACGCATCGGATTTTGCAGTTGGTGCATCTTTGGAACAAATAATCGATGGAATTAATAAACCAATCGCATTTTTCTCAAAGAAATTGGACGACACTCAACGTAATTATAGTACTTACGATCGTGAACTTCTTGGTATTTATTTAGCCATCAAGCATTTCAGGTACATACTTGAAGGACGTCAAATTCTTATTCGGACAGATCATAAACCTTTAATTTATGCTTTTCAACAAAAATTGGATAAAGCTTCACCCAGACAGATCCGACATCTTGATTTCATTGCTCAATTTTCAACAAACATCGAGCATATATCTGGTAAACAAAATGTAGTTGCAGATTCACTCTCTAGAATTGAATCCGTTTCGATGCCTATCATAGTTTCTCTGGAAGAGTTAGCAGAATTACAAAAAGAAGATGAAGAATTGAAAACACTTCTCACTAATTCTTCCCTCAAGCTTCAAAAACTTGTACTTACTGGCTCGACTACGCCTATTTTCTGTGACTGCTCTACTGTTAATATCCGTCCTTATGTACCTCAACAGCTTCGTAGTAAAATTTTTGATGTTGTTCATGGTTTATCTCATCCAAGTGGTCGTTCTACCTGCAAACTAATACAACAAAAATTTATTTGGCCAACTATGAAGAAGGATATAAAAGAATGGGCTCGATCGTGTCTGTCTTGTCAACGTGCCAAGATCCAAAAGCATACCAAGAATCTTCCTCAAAAGATTGCTATTCCAGATCAGCGTTTTCATCTAGATTTGATTGGACCTCTTCCTATTTGTCAAAATTTTCGTTATTGTTTAACCATGATTGACAGATTTTCTAGATGGCCGGAAGCAATCCCTCTTACTGAAATTTCAGCTGATACTGTTTCTACAGCTTTTTATACGCACTGGGTTGCGAGGTATGGTGCTCCGCAGACGATCACTACCGACCAAGGTCCTCAATTTGAAGCTGCATTATTTAAGGCTCTCACCAACCTAATTGGTTGCGAGCGTATTAGAACCTCAGCTTATCATCCGGCTTCTAATGGTATTCTGGAACGATGGCACCGTACATTGAAGAGTGCTATTAGGTGTCACGCAAATGAAAACTGGATTGAAATTTTGCCAACAGTTTTACTTGGACTTCGTACTTGCTTTAAAGAAGATTTGAATGCATCTCCTGCGGAAATGCTTTATGGATCTACATTAAGAATTCCGGGAGAATTTTTCATTGAAGAGGATCTTCCATCTGACCCTGAAATTTTCATCGAAAAACATAGAATACATATGAGAGAGATCAAATCAAGACCTACTGCACATCATCACAAAAAAACACCTTTCTTTCATAAAAATTTATATGATTGCACTCATGTTTGGATTCGTGAAGATGCAGTTAGGAAATCTCTTCAACCTCCTTATTCTGGCCCTTTTCGTATTGTTAATAGAATTAATGATAATCTATTTGCAATCGATGTTGCAGGAAAAATTGTCAATATCACCACAGAACGTCTTAAACCAGCCTTCCTACCGAAAGAAACCAGCGATGATGTGATTATCATGACGTCTCCTTCTCCTTCTTCTTCCAATTCACCTCAGTCAACCTTACTTGGAAAACAACTCAGAACATATTCTGGTCCTAGGAAGAAAGTTAGATTCGCAACGTAGTACGTCGCTGGGAGGGGAGTACTGTGGCGTTCCTGCGGCTGAATTCAAAATCATTTTTGTTACCAACTTCATGAAATATATTTGTAACCATTTTCACACATTTCATTTATTGATTTAACACTTTACATAACAACATATTAAACATACGACAAATTATGTAACATTCATTCGTTCGTTCATTGACCATCAATCTGTACACATCTTACTCGTGAATTAAATATTTTATTAGTAAAAAGGAAAGTCTAGTGATTTAACTATAACGCTACCACAACTTAGTTACGTGGCTGTAAGCAAGATTTGCCGAAAATTTTCATAACACATCAAAGAAATAGAGGAACAATGCTTCTCGGAACTATGAAGAAAGATATAAAAGAATGGGCTCGATTGTGTTTGCCTTGTCAACGTGCCAAGATCCAAAAGCATACCAAGAATCTTCCTCAAAAGATTGCTATTCCAGATCAGCGTTTTCAGCATATTCATCTAGATTTGATTGGACCTCTTCCTATTTGTCAAAATTTTCGTTATTGTTTAACCATGATTGACAGATTTTCTAGATGGCCGGAAGCAATCCCTCTTACTGAAATTTCAGCTGATACTGTTTCTACAGCTTTTTATACGCACTGGGTTGCGACGTATGGTGCTCCTCAGACGATCACAACCGATCAAGGTCCTCAATTTGAAGCTGCATTATTTAAGGTTCTCAGCAACCTAATTGGTTGTGAGCGTATTAGAACTTTAGCTTATCATCCGGCTTCTAATGGTATCCTGGAACGATGGCACCGTACATTGAAGAGTGCTATTATGTGTCACGCAAATGAAAACTGGATTGAGATTTTGCCAACAGTTTTACTTGGACTTCGTACTTGTTTTAAAGAAGATTTGAATGCATCTCCTGCGGAAATGCTTTCTGGATCTACATTAAGAATTACTGGAGAATTTTTCATTGAAGAGGATCTTCCATCTGACCCTGAAATTTTCATCGAAAAACATAGAATACATATGAGAGATCAAATCAAGACCTACTGCACATCATCACAAAAAGACACCTTTCTTTCATAAAAATTTATATGATTGCACTCATGTTTGGATTCGTAAAGATGCAGTTAGAACCCTGCCAAAAATGGTCAATTAAAACGGATTTAAAAAAATGTAATCCGAATCGATCGGGATTTCTGCACCGAAAATGCGGTATTAAAACCGATTGAAAATAGTCAAATGGAATTTAGTACGCTTCAGGCAAGGTTAATTTTGGATGATATATCTCCACCTCAATGCGAAATTATACGATTTCATAAAGTTATAATTAAACCTGTTTTAATGCAATTGAATTGCGACCTTCGCCGCGTAGTGGCGCCGTCCGGAACTACGCGCGGAGGCGCGAGCGCGTGGGGGCATTTAAGGCGGGAGGAAGCACAAACCAAGCATCCATCTCTTCCGTGGCAGCGGCACTGTCGT
>NW_021853498.1:0-206 GCF_003651465.1 Formica exsecta
TTTATAGTACGTAAAATATTTCGGCAGCGAATTAGCAATACCTAAATGGTATTTAGGCCTTGGCGACGTAAACATTGGCGCGCTATTGTTCATGGCTTTGTTATCATTCATACAACAACACTTGAATAAAACTGTAGTGGGGCGAGACGCTCAAATTCCTATCCTACATGTTATTATTCGCACGGCGACACTCGAGCAATAAAGTA
>NW_021853499.1:0-29978 GCF_003651465.1 Formica exsecta
TATATATATATATATATACACATGGAGTAAGCTTCTGTTGAAGACGAAAAATGTATTACAAAGTACATTATATATGATTAAAAAAAATATATTTGATTCACCGAAGCTTATATATCTCGTTTATATTTATTCATTGCTGAATATTTACAAAATTTATTTACAAGCGTTTTTTATTAATTATAACATGCTATCGTACAATAATGCTCAAGTAAAATTCAAGTTCAGAATTCTCATTTTAATCTTTCAAAACATAAAATCGCGATTGCAATCTGCAACTGTCTCTCCACACTCGGTAATACTGTTCAGAATACGTCCTTAGGAAAATTATATGGCATATCATTATAAATATGTAAAATAAATATCAGAGTATATTTTTTGAGCAAATGTCTCAAAAAACCAGACTAGAATATTGCAGAAATTTTCTTTCCTTTGCATTAAGGGATACCGGATTGTCTGTTGCAGCACTGACTGGGTGGTGCAGTCCAATTATACTGATAACTCATGCGATTCCTCATTTCTTTGGAACACAGCACACCAGAGGTTTGGTAATACTCGTGCATGTTCCTCATACTTTGAATAGTTTGCTTGTGCGTGATTATATATTGATTAGAGCAGCCGCGCGATCTGTACTCTGTATCGAAGCGTACGTCGTGTTTCCTTTCAATATTCGCCAATGGTGCCAGCCAGAGACCAACAGAGATGTCTTCGGAATTTTGCAGCCTAAAACATTCATATGTAACTCTTCAAATTGAAGAACATTTCTTGCGCTGCATTTCTTCAGAAAAGAAAATGAAGGAAAAGGAATAAATTGCAGAAAACCTAACTAAAAAGTAAATACACAGATTTATAAATTTTCTATATTATATTTAACAAGATGAATATTAAATGTATAAAGCATATATTTTATTTGCAACCATACTTACTTTAGGATATCCGCGTTACTGGCGATAAACTTGACGAGATTGTAGGACAAGACATATCCGCCACCCAGGGCATAAGGAAGATAATAATCGCATAGAATCCAATCTGTCTCCTTCCAAGGACCACTCCTCTTCACCAGCGCTCGTCCATTAAAGAAGCCCCAATAAAGCTCCCTTCTAGTACCTTTGTTCTGCCACCTGTCCAGCTCCTTCAGGATCTTATGCACCAAGACATAAGAATCATCATCGCATTTCAACAAGAAGTCAAAGTTATAACGCTCATAGATCCCTTTAAAAGCATAGAGGACTTTCTTTGTCAATATGCCGTAAGAATCTTGCAATCTAGGCAGCAATAACAAATCGTCGAACTTCTCCTTCTCCGACTGCAAAGTGTTTCTTTGCTCTGGCAGGATGTCCTGGGTGCCAATGACGAAGAAATGTCTCATCATGGCATCGTGACTACGATCAGCCAACCAGGTCTTCCTGATGGTGTCCCGGCGTTCAAGGTTGTCTGGACTGCTGAGAATCAGAATAATGAGCCTGTATTTGGGCTTACTGTCCAAAATCATCTGTTCGTCCGGCGTGCATTCTCGAGCTGGATAACGCGCGCACAAGAAGACTAATATAAGCACGACCGGCACGAAAAATATCATTACGTTCGTTCGAGCGAAAAACTTTCTGCGAGTCATTGATTGGAACTTGGACACAGGATTTAGTCGTAAATGCGTCATGAGTCCGTGCCAACGGTAAAGCACTCACAGATTTCTATTCGTAAATTCGCAGTGCCGTGATTAGAACGCGCTCGCGCGATGCAGCATGTCTACTTAATTTATAACATAAATTAAGTAGGGAGATGTAAAAGATAAGGCCTGCTTATTTCATTTGTATTTTCTGCAATTTGTCTCTTTTTCCATTTTTGAAATGTCAATACACATTCATTTCGCTTTAGAAATGTAATTGTAAAAGTATTTAACTGTTTGTTTTCAAGTACACTAAGTTAATTTCTAGGTCTGAATTCTCGTCACGGATGTGAATAGGTTCATCCGTGGAGAATCTGTGCACATCCGTGCTAATGATCAGCTCATCAGCTGTATACTGTAATCAGCTGATCGACACAATCTTTGAGGCCGTTCAGGTAGAGTTAGGATTAGGTTGGGTTAGAATATTGACATATGATGCATGATGGTATGATAAGCGCGTAATCTAAAGGCGATTATATTTAAATTAAAGAATACAGCGTCCAAAATATACACATATACACACGATATAAAATGTATCTCAATTAAATCCTAAAATCATATTCTTAGGGAGGATTCATTTTGTTTTTATCTATTATTTTTTTAATTAAAGAGACAAGCGTTTTTTCATATAGGCAAGGCGCAAGGAAATTTTATATAATTGCATTTACAAAAATTCTGATAATTAGACATGACGCTTTTCTATACAAAATCCATTTAAATTGACGGAAAAAAATAAAAAAAACTACGATTTCAAGAATTTCATCGAGATATTAAGCATTTGAAGAATTGCTCTTCTTTGTAACGAGTAATATTTTATTGCTAAAAATTGAATTTATGGTAAAAGTAAAAACAAGCTTGCTCAGGGAGTATAAAATAAATTCCATTGTGCTGACTCTCTCGGAAATTTTTATCGGCGTTAAGTACCATTACCCATTTTTAGTTGCGCTGCAGTTCATATAACACTTACATAATCGTTATAATAACTTGCAATGAAATAAAGTACAATGTTTCTAATTGCCAGAACGACATTTTGATATTCATACAAATAAATTATCGTTTTCTTGATACACATATTTAATCGCTAAGTATAACACATTTTATTTGGCACTGCTTTAATCGTGTTGCAAGCAAGAAGTTCCAATTGCAATTTGAATCGTCTCATTGCAGTACAGTAGCGTTCAGGATAAAAACACAGTATTTCAATATAACCAATGCATTTTTCGGATAAGGCACATAGTGACGATACAAGCTATGTATGTCGAACCGATTAAAATTCTCTGCCGGCGAAACGTAGTGCATGAGAATTCTAAGTGCTACAGAATATAGTGCCATATGTGTACTGATACAACTATTTGTAAAAATCTACTTAAACTAGCATACGATTATTATCATTTGCAGTTTAATAGTAATTATGCTTATTTCTCGCGTATCAAGCATAAAAAGTGTATCTCCCCTATATAAGTTAAACCACACAATTGATTTGATATATATAATTCGGAGTATATATAACCATCACATGTATATCAACAGATTTGTATATTTCGATTATTACAACTAATTTTGCTCAGCAAATCTTGTGTCGCGGAATTAGCATGTGTATATATGTATCGCAATATGGCAAAGGAAAAGAGAAATCGCACACAAATTTTCGATGTCAAAAACATTTTGTTAACGGTGACAGAATAGCAGAAATTCACAGATAGAATACACATACATAAGTATGTATATTATATGCAAAATATTGAAAATTACGAAATGCGAACGTCCTTTACCATATTATCGTATAATGTAACCACTGCATTTTATATAAAAATTGATAAATACAGAATCACATTGGTTATTTATAGTTGTACTTATTTTGAGTTTTTTGAAAAATCTTTCTATTTATAGTCATTTTTTAATACTTTGATTTTAATCAAGTATATTTAATTATTAATTAATTTAATATTAAGTATATTCATATAAAATTATATGAATATTCTTAATATATATTTAGTACAATTCAAATAAAATACACTTTTTTTATAGAATATATATCAAAAAAAGTTAGTTTAAAAAATAATGGAAACATTAAAAAATTATACACATTTTTGATAATTATTTATCTTTTTGTCATAAAACTCAACTTTTACAATTTGTAAATATAAGAAATGATAAAAACATCGCAAATATATATCCTTACAATTTCCAGTAGATACAAGAATGTAGAAATGATGAACACTGTATATGTGAAACCGTAAAGTATAGATTGCGTTAAACTGTTGTTGTATGTGATTCTGATTTTATCCATTTTTTTCTAATAAATTTTATAAAGAGATTGATTAAACATTTTCGAGACGTACGAGGTAAAAATTTTTCGATCTCTCTATCTCGCTACGTCTAAAAACTGTGAAAATATTAATTTGCTATCGTAAGTCTATTTAATTAAGTACAAAAGAGTTTTATTTTATTCCAACATTCTCTATATCTTTTTCCTAGCATAAAGCATAAGATATACACGGATAATCTGTACATGAAACATGGACATGATTCTATGTTCTCAGCACAAACAAATTTTTTCTTTATGTAACTAAAGCTTTACTATTCAAGAGAAACAGCTTATATTTCGGGCAAATAAATTAGATTATCAAGCGTTCTCTTTGATCCTCTAAGTTCGCTTATATGAAATATCGCATTTCACAGTATGTATCTCTTTATCCCATTTGATACATTAATCATAAAGAAGAAAACTGAAAACAACAAATGATTGAATGCTAATATTTACATAGACTGATGCAATACGAATGATACAATTCGGTTATGTAAAACTACAGCCATTATTGATTAGAGTAAGTGTATGCTTTTAAGCCAGTATGTGAATGATAATATTTTTATCTGCCCCGTTTATGATTGCCTCCGCATATGAACACTGATGATGTTATCAGACACGCTTGAGCACAGTTTGTTACTACTGATGTGTTGTAACAAATATCTATTTCGATTACCTACATTCTGCAACTAACGTTTTAATTGTTAAAATTGTCTGAAAGAAACGAAAGTGTCAAAAGCTAAACTTGCAAATATTCAACGATGAAACAAACTTACATGTGTTTCTGTATATGTGTTCCAAACTTCTTTTTTACCATCTATGATATAATTTATCTCGAAAATAATATCTAGCTGATTCGTCGTTAGCTTTTGATACTCTCTGGATCTTAACAGATGGTGAATGTGCATCAATTAAGAACATTATCCTGAGAGTTCAGAAATGAAGTTATACGGTAATCGAAATTGTTCAATCAGTGAGAGAGATCTGAGCAAATCCTATTAACGCCTTGTCATCTGGTATTTCGTTCACCGCATAGCCCGAATTCTGTAACAACAAGAAAAGACATTATGTTTGATGACCAGTCAAATTATATAAAATATTATATATATAATTATTTTATTTTATCAAATATATATTAAAATATATATTTGTGTGCGTATTTGGTAAAGTAAAATGTGACATCAAAGCTGCTAAAGACTTACCAAGGAAAATGTAACTGTCCGTAATTGTCCTCCACTTTCTATCAATTTTTTCAGATTCGCTGCTATCACCACAACATCCTTACCATCGACTAGACCTGCAGCGACGAGTTCCGCTGCGATTCCTTGCGCCGAGTCCACTCCGACGGTGAATTCGAACCTAATGTCGTTAAGCTCTCGTCTTTCATTTCTACAAGGAGATACATGTAATATTATTTTAATTTTTTATCACTTAAATAATACAATAATAATTTTTCACAACTTTGATGAAAATAAAAATCAAGAAATAAGAAATGGAGTAAATAAAAGCATATTCGGAGATCTTCTCTGAAATTGGAATGACTTGAAAATATATGTCTGTAAGTATTTATTATATATAGTGTGTATTATACAGTGACGAAGAATGTTTTTTGTTAGAATTTGAGCGACTTATAATAGGAATTTCACGTACCGTAATCTGAGTACCAAATTTATAGGAACATTTTGCTCAGTAGCTGGTATCGCGACTTGACTCGGTGCTACCTTGATTTGACCATAGTATTCGTCGGGTTCGCCGGCGTCTTCGTCACTGCTAGCCTTTTCAATCGTGTTGACCGGCAACGTTTCTTTGGCGCCTTCGTCACCGCTCGATCCGCCACTATCTTCTTCCTCTGACGACCAGACCCATTCTCCGGTCACCGTTCGGTGCAAACGACCCGATGTACCGGGTTGTCTTTTTGATGCCTGTAAAAAAAGAAAGAGAATGTTTTCCTTCCATATTTTATAACAAAAAGAAGCCATAAATAAAGTTACTAAAGCCCACTTCGAGTTGCAAAAAAAATGAGAAAAATGTTAGATATGTCTTTCTCTCTCTCTCTCTCTCTCTAATTTCAATTTATAAAATTTCAATAAAAAAATATAATATCTCGATAAAATATTTCACACATAAAGAGAGAGAAAGAGAGAGAGAGAGAGAGGGGGGGAGGGAAGAGGGAGGGAAGGAGAGAGCACTGTTCTCTAAATCTTTTTTCTGGTATATTTTACACAAACATACCTTTTGTACACGCGTTTCTAAACTAGGTCCAATTGCCACCAACGTTTGTTGCAGATATTTCTTATCTTTAGCTTTTTTGAAAAAAGGATGTTTCAACAACTCGGTGGCTGTCGGTCTAAAATAATAAAAATCATTACTTAACAATTATAATATTTTCGACGATTTTATATATACAAAATATCCATTTTTATTTTTATTTTTTACATTTAAAGATATCCGTAATCAACGTAATTATATAATAACATCAAAGACTATCTTTAAATTAGTCAAATATATCTCGCCCATTACTCATTTATTTCAATTATTCTAGCTATTTTCGTTTGCGGGACAGGACACTTGCCTCTTGGTAGGATCCTTTTGTAAACAATCGATGATCATTTTTCGGAATGTTTTCCCATACGCCTTATACTGATCTTTGTCATCCGCGGCGGTATCCAGAGTGGGCGGATCATTTTGCAACGTCAGCATCAAGACCTTCATCGGGGGATATTTGTGGTACGGTGCCGTGCCGCTGGCCATCTCGATCGCCGTGATGCCAAGTGACCATATATCAGCCTTAAAATCGTAGCCATGGTCCTGCAACAGGTATGCATATCATAATTGATTTTTTGACAGTACAGCGTATACAACAAAAAGATTGCCAATATCTCGTGAAATCATGCTCGCAAAAGTCGCATGCTTGCCAGAATCTTCGTTCTAAATGTGACTTATAGCTGCAATCTTATATATAGGATTGCCTGTCATATTATCATAAATTTTTGGTTTAACATCAGTTTTTTTTTCACAACAGTTCTTAAACTGCAAACGCTTGAAGCGTTTAAAAATGCTTTTCTATAATTTGTGTGTATGTGTGTGATAATTATATCTATATATACAATTTAATAAAAATTTAACCAAATAACGTACACTCACAGTATGTAAATGCATGCAAAACTTTTTTTTTTTTTATATAGAAAGTGATACAAAAATATGAGAATTGATACTGTAATGAAATGAAAGATATAAATTTAAGAGACATAAAATATAGAACAAAGTAACATAATGGTGTGAATATACATACATAATTAATTATTAGCGAAAAAAAAATTTCGTGAGAATTCACACATAGTGAATCCATTTTTCAATGCAGTTTTCTATGTGACTTGCATAGCATGCCTAATGCAACTTGTATCATGCTCAACAAATTACATAACTGATAATTCAAATTAATTATTGGCTTAACAAAGTGCATTTTCTCGGGTTGTGCCATACAAATTTCGTGTGTCGTTTTAATGATAGCAAAAGCTATATTTTAAATTGCTCGGTCGACAGCGTACACATTTCCGATAAAGTATCTCGATAAAGTGTTTCAGGTACATTTAACAAACGCATACACAAATGTAGACACAGAGAACACGCAGGCTAAGAAGTCTGTAGTGTTACTTTCCTCTCTCACCTGCTCCATGACCTCGGGCGCCATCCAACACGGTGTACCGACGAAGGTGTGCCGGACTTTCTGCCGACTCAGGTCGCGTCCGGTTGCGAGCCATGCGCTGACACCGAAATCGGCGATCTGCACCGTGCCATCCTCGCCTAGTAGGATATTACCCGCTTTTATGTCCCTAATATTATTCTGACATTAAAATTCGTTTTTATACATAGATTATAATAGTGTCACACTTTTTCTTTTTTTAATATAATTTTTTTTGTTACAGTTAATACAATTTCTAGTAAATAAATGAGAGAATATAAATCAAGGAAAGGCGTTCTAAGATTTTATTTAAATAAAGATAGACCAACGATTCTAAAGAAAAAAAAGAAGAAAGACAGATATTTCAAAATACCTGTGAATCTGTCCATTGCTGTGGAAATATTCAAGCCCTTTGAGTACTTCTCGAAGTACCGTGGCTATGGTAGCTTCGTCAAATACTCCATGCTTGCAATTGGTAGTCCTAGTCTTATGCTTGATGATATCCAGCAAGGATCCACCTTCTAATAATCTCAGAACCAGCCAGAGTTCTTCTTTTACCACGAATGATGTGTAATAAGTTACGACGTTTTCGTGGTTGCAAGAAGACATCGCCTGTATCTCTTTCTACAATTTTTTTTCCAAATAAAGAGTATCAATTAATAATAAATTTTTATCTTAATTCATAAAATTAATTAATTTAATAATATAAATTCGTTAAAATAGAAATAGTTATATTATGATATTTAATATCAAACATTATTTATTTGTATCATGCATTGCAACATATGGGGATGCATAGCATACATTGTAATTGATAAGATCATTAATCCAATGAATCATACAATATATTATGAGAGTCTTATCGAGAAGTGTGTCATTGACCTGTCATCTGTTATTGAAATTCAATCAAGATATAGTACTCACCAATAGTTCGTCCATGTTTGTATTCCATTTTTCTAAATTTATTCTTTTGATTGCGCATTTCTCTTGTCGCGGAATACAAAATGCTGCATGCACCACGGCGGTCGCTCCAACCCCTAAAATTAATAACAAAACGAATTGTCACATTTTGTATCCTGTGCTATCAGCGTAAAAATTATATTTCAAAAATTTAGTTATTAAAAACGTATTGCGCGAATATTTTAGAACGATAAAAAAAAATGCTTATTTTAATTTTAAAAGAATATCGGTATTCTTTATTCATCACACATGTGCTCTCTATTCATGTCAAATTTGATTCCACATTAATTATGCATTTTACAGATAATCCCATTTGACAGAACTCGGCCCCTTTTCCCCTCTCATCTCAGTGTGCGCATACGTCACTGAAAAGCGCGCATCGTCCCGTCAGGATTAACTAGGTTAGGAGAGGACATACGCTACGCGCTAAGCTTCTCTCGTGCAGCAGCACCGGTAGCTGCGTGACAGCGCGAGTGCAAGAAGGACGCATTAAGAAGGTGGGAGAAGGAACGAGCGCGGGGATCGGCGAACCGTCGTCCCGTTTTCGGAGCAACCGTTCATCGATTCGGTACGTAAACTCGACATAAATTCTACATCGTTTACATTATTTTCATAATCGTTGTCGTTATCATCGTCATTCGCGGTGCTCCTTAGTCGGGAAATTAGACGACTGCCAGCCGTTCGAGAATCGACGTCGCGATGCCGGCTCGCGAGAGCGCCTTCTTGGAGGGCGCGCGCGATTTTCGCACCCGGTCGTCACGCGATCGTAATAATACCCCATGGAGGGAATACTTACCGATAACCTCCTTGAGCTCGTAATCGTCCTTGGTATTCGGCCAGCCCTGCACGACCGTGGAGGTGCTCGCGGACGCCATTTTACTGGCCAGTACCGGACCGAGGCGCGTCTGCTTGCTGGCTGCTCGGGCGCCCCGCGACGACGTCAACGACGTCAGAGAAGCGCCGACGACGGTCCGCGAAACGCTGTCACGTGGTGGAACAGCTGACACGGGGGTGGGGACGGTAGTGACAGTAGGGGTGGCCGCGCGAGGAGCGCAGCGATCGTTCGCCGCGGCCGCAGATGAGTCCCGGCTATTTTGCGAGATGGGTCTTGTCGTTGCTGTCGTTATCGCTGCTGTCGAAAATGCCGGTGAAGGTATTGGCACCTTCTTCGGTGGCGGCGTGGATGAGCGGAACGATTTTTGGCGAAACACGCCGGGCGAGCACGACGGCAATATGTCCGGCGAGATTCTCCTGAAAGACAAATATATGCATTGACTTGGCATACGATCAGCTGTGAATACGGTAACCTTAAGATCGCGGGCAAATGTCACCCGCAATATTAAAGTATTCGCGTGGAAGAGAATTGCTCAAATTTAACATATTTTGCATACCTATATGAGAAGAAAAGTCTTTTTCAATTATTTTCAATAATAAGAAGAAAGGAAAGAATAATAAAATCGCTCGAGTAAATAAATCAAGACCAGAATTATGTAGACGTGCTTACGGGGTCTATTGAGACGTAACCCCATCAAAACGAACGCGTCCGCATCGATAACTAACCCGCATCTTGATTCATTAAAACGATTGACGTTTCTCAGAGAAACAGAGCTATCATGAGCTATGATCAACTCGCATGCACAACAAATTAATCGTAGAATCATCCATCACACTTTATCGCTACGATCGTCCCGCGAGATTATATTCCTAATTATTAAACAGTGTGAATGTCAATCAGAGGAAAATCACTGGAAAAATAAAGCGATTTCCACTGATCATTAATATATTCACGATGAAATGTTACACTTTAAATTGCAGACTCTTTCTTTATTAAAAATATTAATTTCTGGCGTATTCGTGGAAGATTATTTATATTTATACAACAACGATATATTTGTGATAAATTTTAAAATCAGAATTTTTATATATTGTCATAATATTCTTTAGAAATAGATGGCATAAAGGGGATAATCTCTAGTATCGATTCTCAAAAGCACAGATTTTATGACTCCCGGTTGTGGCTATTTTTTTTGAAACGTGTTAATATCTTTGTGTATCTATAGTTATTATCTCTAGTTGTGGCAGTTCGTGAGATAAATTGTTCGTATCAATACGACGAATTCGCTTAACGCAATCTGATATTTAGGATTGTCATGCATATCACGCGCGATTAGAGAAAATTCAATTAAACCGTATTCGCCACGGATATTATCGCCAATTTTTATTTGCAGGGGAGATTTCGCGATGACCTTTTATCGCTCAAGAGAGAAGAGGCACAGGTGCTTTCCCTCCGAGATATATATAAAACCGACCACACGCCGTGTATTCCGATTCGACGATTATACCCCATGTGCGACAATTCGAGCCTTTGAAACCGTTTTCGAAATCGTGAATCTGCTGGATCCGCGACCATGTTTAAAGAGATGAATATCCTGATAGTAAGTATTAATCGTAATAGTAATAATAATTTATAGTTAATTTTAAATAATACATTTTTCTTCACGCAAGAGATTATACGAAAGGTCAACTTAAGTCTCGTGCGATCTGACGATACAACAATTTGCAATTAATGTCGAAATTGAATCATCCAACGATAAGAATATCTCTTAATTTATAATCTGAGATTTATTTTTTATAACAAGCACATATCTACGCAGTGTTTAAACAACGCAATAAGCGTTTACTCACTTCAATGAAATAATGCCAAATATAACTTTAGGCCGCTCGAGAGTAAAACAAAGTCACAAAACAGGTACTTGTAACAGTTAATTACTTAATTATCTCCTCTATACCTTATATCCTCACAACCGAGATAAAGATCTGTACTTAGATTTACGACACTTTGTCTACGATTTAATCTTTCTAACGATAAGTGGATTGTGTGAGACCCGATCACGTGCCTCGATTTTTGACGTAGCGTACGCTAGTCAGTCACACTCGGTCACTCACCTACTTCTGCCGACCAAAGTCGTCAGAAATCTGCTGTCTTGAAACTTCAGCTGCTCCTCCTCTGTCGATATAGGCGCCACGGCACCCAGGGTGCCCGATTTGTGCTGCCCCATGCTGCGTACGGCCCTGCAAACGGACGTACACATTCGTTAGACGGGTTGCATACCGAAGGGAGAGACTATTCGTCTAACAATAAGGCTCTGCGCACAATAGAGAAAATATCAGGAATAGGAATAAAATATTAGGAGGAGCAATTTGGAATTATTTTACTTCAAACAAGAAAACGGAATGGATTAATTATTTCTAATTTTTATTTTTTTATTTCATTATGCGTTAATCCATTCCGTTCCCTTGTTTGAAGTAAAATAATTCCAAATTACTCCTCCTGATATTTAATATTTTATTCCTATTCTTAATATTTTCTTTATTGTGCGCAGGGCCTAAGTATAAAGAATTCAATGTAAGGAGGGTTGTAAGTGTATCCTAATATAATAATAATATAGCAGAAATAAAATAAATATATATTGTTTAGAAAATTTGTTTAGAGAATTTGTAGTCTTATTGATAGCTTGCAACCTTCTCTACTGTTTATCGATACCTCAATTGAAAAGTTATAAATTGATAATTGAAAATTTTACATATATTATATATATCTCGAGAGTGCGAGTATATTCTTCAATATTATTCATCTTATTTTATTCTTAGTTAATTATAATTTAACAAAATTTTTATTACGGAGATATTGTTGCATTTGTGATATATATATCGATATTTGAAGAGTCATGTACATTGATTTTTCAGATCATCCTTGTTCAGTCAATAGAGTTAGTATTGAATTGGTTTTAAGGAGGCCTTATTTTTTTAATCCATGCGAGGTGAGAGATTATTCGTATCGAGCTAAAGGCTCTGGCTTCGAGCGTATGGAATATTTCTAAATTGGCGGTCGGTCGATTGTCACCTAAATATCTAGATGAGATAATTGGGTCTGGATTGGCCTTACCAGCTATTTTTAGCTACCGTGAAGGGGGTAGACCCTATCCCGCTGGCTAAAAATAATCTGATAGCGAACGGACTGATGCAAGCTTCCATTACAATGGTCCTGTTCCCTTTTGACGATTCTTATCCTGCTTTCTTTGTTGGTTGATGTATAGAAAGAATCATCAAACCACCCGGTATTCACGAGAACAAACTCAAATTGAAAATGCAAGAGTTTTAGACGTATTTTTCTGTGTGTGATTTCTTAATTTATTGATTTTTTAATTTATTTGATTTGTTGTTGAATTAATTGTGAAAATTCGCAGAAATATAAGATACATTGTAAATATCTTATATAATAATTTTATAGTACTATTTTAAAAATGTAATAGTTATATATATATATTAGAAAAAAATGTCTTAACTTTTGAATTTGCGTAATTTTCGATGTGATCGATCCAATTTTAACGTAACGCGCGATGTCACCCACCGATTGTATTCCAACAACAAGAATCTTTCGTCTCGGCTTCAGACACCTGATTACGATTAACAAGTCTATAACGGTCTTATTCCAAAGTAATGGTCTAATGATCTCCACAAACACACGAATAATTTGCTTGGAAACGTGACGTTTTATTCCGGTATGTAGCAAGTCTTTATTTTAGCATATGGTCATTAACACTTCTTCCGAGGTATTTATTCTTGTTTTATTTAAAGAATTCAGTCGAGATAAGAGTACAATATTATTTGAGAATCTTCTTTCTCAAATCAACATAATTTTTGACTGTTTTTAAATAATGTTTTATCTCTTTTATTATTAAATTTATTTTAATTGCTTGTTTTATTATTACATCTTATTATTTAGCATGTGTGAAGTAAAAATGGTTTCTTTTTTTCTTTCTATGAAATATATATACATAGAGATACCAAATTTTTTCAAACAGTTTTAAGAAAGAAGAATAGATAATTATCCGCTATTTCGTATGTTGTTTATTGTCATTCCAATAACAGAGATCCTCTAATATTTGGGTTAAAAGTTTAATTCACCACCGGGCTAGAACAACGATTTTAATTTAATTCTGACCGATGGGCGTGTGCCGCTGCGTCATCTGCTGCCTACATTCAGTTTACGCGCGACTACGATATTTCAAATTTTCATTGTTCTGTCATTTCCTCCGCCTCATATCGTTTTGTTACGCGACAGAAGGAACATTCTATTCATTTATTTATTTTATTCGTTATTGCACTTATCGTTAGATATACCATTATTCTCTTTAACGCAGAACTTTAGCAATCATTAATCTTTTGTCGTAAAATATACTTTACTTTTTGTTTTAATTACATCAATTTTAACGTGTAGTTTCTTTCTATAAAAAATTCTTTAAAAATTTTTTGCAGCTTTGTGTGATTACGTTATATTTTTCTCTTTGATATAAATTTTTATTTTGTAGAGAAAAGAGTTTATTCTTTTTTCAATTTTTTTCATTTTTTGCAGGCTTTATAATTTTTCTGGATCTCAAGTACTATCTAATGAAAAATCCTGGCTTATCTTGAGATAAAAAATTCACGTTAGGCAAACACAATCGAAAAATCGATTACTCTCAAATATTTGCTCGATAATAACAGTTTTTGAGTTATTTTTAGTATATTCTACATTTTATATAGACACAAATTTATTGAATTGACTTTGCATCGATCTTAGTCAACGCGTACACAATTGAACAAACAAATGTGCTTCGCCATATTATGACTATTGTAGTATTGCTGCGTTTCAATTTGTTTGCTACAATATGGATCATTATGGCCTTGATGACAATTCTTCGATACAGAATGTAGAAAAAAAATTTCGAGAACCTTAAGAATATAGAAATTATTAGATTTTGCTTACTTGGATAATCTTTTTATTTAATTAAAAAATTCTTTTCATTTTTTTCTCATCATTTATTTCGATGTGTGTTACAAGAAAAAAGTATCTATGTATAATTTCTCACTTCTCTGTAATAATCATAATCTCGATTGACGTGTTATAGACCTTATGGCAGCAATTATGGCAGTAATTAAAGCCGGTCGGTCACATGTTCGCACTTTCATGTATAAATTGATTAGATAATAACTGATCGTACATTTCTTAAAAAGGAATTTATGTTCTTCAAATACGATATTCCACAAATATTTTTAATTTAAGTAACTTCGACTTTACTGAACGGTAGTGTGATGATTCTGTTGTGCATTCAAGTGCGTGATACGAGATTTATTCTGTTCAAGTGCACACTTCTGTGCAAACGTGACACTGATTTATCTTTGCCTCTGCAATTAATATTTACTAAATTAATATTTAGTGAGAGAGAAAAACTGACCTAAAAATTTGGTTAACATTTGATAGAAAATTATATTCTGTATTTATGCGACATTTATTAATTATACTTATGATACACTTTTTTTATCCCAAATAGATTATTTATTACTACAAAAATCATTTAATGATGTTTCTCATAATATTGACGATGTACTTGTCGAAGAAAATGTTACTAGACGCAATCAATGAGACGATCTTATAATGATTACATATAAAATCGCTAAGATTTTCAAAGAATCAAAATTTCGAGAGTTCCGCTCTCGTTTGAGTCCACTTAATAACGTTCCTCATCAATGAAACCTTTACTCAGTTAGCAAACCGAGGGTCAATTGCTTATTAACTCAGCATTGTCATTGAAATTGTTTGCAAAAAATGAAGATCATCGCGTTTATCCGGAAACAGATGCATCTCCGATTGCTCAAGCTTCCAGCTGATCTTGGAGTCGTTTCGAATGAATTTCTTTTACAATTTCAACCAAAATAATCGCGAGTCAGAAAAAATAATGAAACATTTTATTCCTTTTTAGTATATTTTAGAAAACAAAAGTGTTCTATCCTTAACATTGCAAATCTGCACTAATCGTATTATATGTATTATTTGCACTTGTCTCAAACACTTGAGAAACAAACAATTTGACAGTCACGTTTATGTCAATTTAAGAAATTAGATTAAACACATTTGAAGAAACGGTGAATCTAAATAACATTAGTAGTTATTTGATGCTATATTATTGCATTCGATGTGTCATCAGATGTCATTATATATGTATATTACAAAAAATTACTGCATCATCATATTTTTCATAAAATTATTGTTGACAGAAACTGCATGAATATTATTGCATAAATTGTCTTATCTCTTTTATATTTCGCAGAAACGTTCCGAACTAAGCTATAAATTTTATCAATTTTAAATACACGATGTAGAATATATATATATTTATATATTATACTTAAATATAAATTATTAGAATTAATTTTATATTAAAACACAAAAGGCGCGTTTTTGCAAATTTTATTACATTTTATTTACATTTATTTATTATTTTGATTGATATTTGCGAGGATTATAATAAATGTTTATATATATATTTTTTGTTTTAGAGAGTGCGCTTATGTCTCTGATTTTTATATCACGTTGACATTGAAAGCGGTCGTCATATTAGGCAAATAAAGCTTGGAATCGGACGGGGCCGCGTTTAACGTGGCTATTTTATTCTCATGTCACGTTGACATTGAATGCCATCTTGATAGGCAAATAAAACTCAGAAGCGGATTGCCGCGTTTACTCTGAGAATATGAATCTTCGTTCGTTACTCATCAATTTTTCTCAAACCTGTCAAAATAATCCTCCCAAATTCTTTTCTTTGACCAACATCTGCTAATATGTCATTATGTGATTTGTTTAATTTTTTCTAGTTTTATATAATTATTCGTGAAGTAATTTATAAATAGATAATTTATAGTGTTAAATGTATATGTCATCTGATCATACCACACTAAAATGAAGTTCATATTTGAACAATTAAAACTCAGAATGAAAGGGTCATTAATAACTTCTAATTTTTTTTACAGATTTTTATAAAATTACGATACGTATAACGTCGTTTATATTTTCCAAGATTGATCTCACCTGGCGGACGTTGACTTCACAGAGCCATTCGCGTAAAGATCAGCTGCCATAGCATTGGGTGTCAGCCCAATGGCATCTCAATCGTGGATACTCCGCAGGATGCGCGAGTTGGAATCTCGTCAATCGTTGAAGTCTCCTCTCTTTTCGTGCCCTTCTTCTTCCGTCGAAAATCGACGACCACGTATTCAACAAAATCTTCAAAATTGTCCGTCTCACTGATAATCGTCAACTGTGTCCGAGTTTATTTCACCGCAGATAAAACACCCATCATCTAAACACGCTGATCGGCCCGACATTATCTCTATGTCACAATACACGACCAGTCGACCAGTCGGTTCTTATATACTATCTTTCAATTATAAGGTAACGTGAAAATTCCGTCAGAGACACATGCGATGACGTCGACGCGATTTCGAAGATACAGAACGAAGAAACACGATGGCAATTTCGAGGAAACTACTCTCGCTGTCGCACTGTCGGCTATGTATTCATCGGAGGAGACGTAGGATCCTCCTGTTCCCGCCGTCGTGACCGAACTATGTATGTCAGACGGGGGCACTGTCAATTGGATAACTACTTACCCCACATTGGCACAGTTGATGCGTGTATGTAATGCAGCGTACATCACTGATGCTGAAAGCCAGCAGCATATAGTGTCCACGTTCTCCCCCACCTTCTCGATCATTTTATCTTTTTTTCTTTTCTTTTTCATAAATATCTATGTCCCTTTCAAGATATACAGTGCATCACGTTATCATTTTTTTCTATACCTAACGTTTTTCCAATGTTTTGTTTCATTTTAAATATTCTGAAATCTCTTGGTAATTGTTATTGACAACAGAAACTTGATGATTCTTTTTTAATTGTTTCGGTTGAATTCTTCTTTCGTATATAAGATGAATGAGAAAGGCTTTTGATTTAAACTCAATTTAAAGGTCCTGTGACTTTTCTCCTTACTTCTCGTTTTCAAGAAAGTCAATCATTGATCTATCATCACTTCTGATAGCGCTTATTGACTCTGTTGCTTGAAATCGAAAAAAAAAAACACCACGCAGCTGGAAGAACGCATATTATCTCGTGCGTATGTTCTGTCGTCACTTCGGTGGTATTGTGAATTAACTTGATGACGCGGGGAAGAATAATTTGTATCATACGACACACACAGCTCAATCATGCCGACCTTGCGAACCAACTAATACCGATCTTCGCGAGAAAGCCGTTTCTATTGATAAATCCGAACGTTCTTATTAATGGCATTTATTACGTGCAGTAAGATAACTCGTTTCTTCATTCTTATGCCATGTGTCATCTTAAATATATCGTCGAGTTTAAATCATGATTATCTATAAATTTCATAGAAATTGTATTATAAAATTTGCATCGCATAAAATCTTTAATTGCCTCTTTTTTTAGAGGAAAAAAAAAAACAAATATTTATACTATCGAAATTTCGAAAGAACAGTTTTTGAGAAATGTCTTTAAGAAATTATTTTTTGCAACATATTAAAAGATAAAATTTGGGATAATGTTTTTCAAAGGAAATTAAAACTGGGAAATAAAAGAATTGACAGGAGAAATTGGAGATTGCCGCCTATCATGTTTCATCTATGATAGACAACGTGAAACAATTTCGACAGTTTGCAGTACTCTATAAACGAGTGATTCATCCCAGCTCCATTCCCATTTGCGGAGTGGACTCTCCGCTCGCGCGATTTACGCATCATCGAGTTTGATGGATCACTAAAGGCTACTGACTGAGACCTCCATCGAAGGTTTAGGTTTTATCAATGACGCAATATGCCATACTTGAGAGCGAATTCTATATCATTGATAAAAGAATAATCGAATGCAATGTGCTATTTTTTTCATAATATCAGAATATGTTATTTGTATAATGTTTATCTAAAAGAAATAGTATAGTCAAAAAGTTTGATTTTGGAGTTTCTTCTATTTTTTTGTCTACTCATTTGTAAAGGTATTATATATCTCTTACAGATTGCCGAATTCTTTATTCTTAACCACGTGTCCTACGTGCTGAGTAGACGGTTGAATCTCACTCAGCTGATTAAGGAGAGTTTGGATTCTGAACTTTACTACCAGAACACTCTACGTGACATATCATCGAGAGACGTTTCTTATTACAACGCGGAAAATGGGGTGAACAAACTGCAATTAGAGAGAGATAACAGAAATTTGATTGCCGTTAGTGAATTATATCTTAATTCTGAAAATTAATCATTCTTCATTAAGAAAAACATTGAATTAGACATTAAGACAGATATTCTAAAAGAAAGATTAGAAATTAAATTACAAAAATTGTACGTGATTCCTTTTAATTCGTCTATTTTCTACGTGTTCGTTCCTAATTTAAATCTCTTCATCACATATTATAAGATAAATATCTATATTAATCTCCTCTTTTGCTTACATAGGAATACCGCAATCTTTGCGAGACAATAACGAGAAGAGTGGAAATTACCGATCCCGATTATGAGTATCAACCGCCGCATTATCACGAAGTCTTCTGTAAGAGTTATTTATTGCTAGATAACAATGAACAAATGATGACGAGGTCTTCGCAACAGGTAAACTTGGACGTAGTGATGTAAATACGCATAAACTCAAGACAGCGCAAGTTTAACAACCGGAAAATATGGCTTAAAATAAAAATTTAAAGAATTAATAAATATCATAAAATAATTTCAAAACTCTAAAACGTGTTAAATTTAACAGAGAATTTGTTTTTTATTTAACTGAATTTTATAATCTAAAAGATTTAATATTTTTTTTTATTTTTCAGAAATGCGTTAATCCGATATTTCACTGCGTACAGAGAAGTCGGATCCTATCTCTAGTCAGACGTCGCTGGGAAGACGAATGTTGGGAACCTTACACCAAGGAAATCGCTAGCGGTTGTGACTGTATGTGGCCGGTCACTACCTTGGGGGAGATAAGCGATCATTATTAATTCAATAGAAAATTCGTATATTAGCAAAGTTAAATTTTCGCTATACAGTGCAAAGGTATAGCGAAGACTCGTCGTTCGCATATATTCGCAGCAAACAAAACCTTTCTCAAAAATATTTATTTATTGTATTATAAAAGTAAATATGTGAATGAAATATAACAAATATCGCATTCAATATTACATGTCACCGTGATCGATCCTTCTTTCTCTAATTCGTTTGTTGCGAAAAATTGTACAAGAACATTATTCGATTCGAAAATGTTTCTCTATAATTTTTTTCTGTAATAGATTTTACTTCCACGAATTTGCCTTATGCTTTGGTAAGAAATGGAATCCATCAGGCACTTTTCCGAGCAACATCTCGCTAGAAATAAATGAAATTATTAATATCGTGATTATAGTTGACGCTTACTGGTCTCAATAAAAGCTAATAATCTCGAAAAATAGCCTTACGATAACTTCACCCAATCGGCACAATTGGAACTGGCCATCAACGTCTCCATATCATCGCGACCTCTATAGAATGGCGGCCTTTCGTTAATTCTTTGCGGCGGCCTCTCCAGAATTCCAACAGGAACATATCTGCAACATGTTTCAAAATGTAAATGAATGTAATTGAAAAATATTGTAACAGCTGAGAGAAACTATCCTCTTAAAGCAAACTTGCCTGTGAAGAAAAGAGATCCATTCCAACATGAATCTTCTGGTGGTTTCAACGCCACGTGTATCGGATCCCCAGTGTTCAAGCCCGTAATTTGCATACTTCTTGAGAATATCAAATCTCTCAGCGCTCGATATATCGATCAATCTTCTCTCCTTTATCTCGGTGAAGATCCACGGCTTAATCAACGCTCCGCGTCCGATAGTGATGCCCTGTACCGTACCGCAGATCTTTTTCATTCGCTGATAGTCGTCGAAGGACAGGATATCGCCATTTCCGAACACGGGTATTGGTTGCGCCGCCACAGCGCACTTCTCTATGTA
Source organism: Formica exsecta (assembly GCF_003651465.1). Lineage (NCBI taxonomy): Eukaryota > Metazoa > Arthropoda > Insecta > Hymenoptera > Formicidae > Formica > Formica exsecta. The sequence goes on from NW_021853499.1 coordinate 20,472, forward strand.
CTCCCAATCGGCCAGTTTCGTGTATCTTTGTTCACGGGACCTGCCGTGAACCTGGAAGAATCGCCGAACATTAATAAAAGCTGAAAAAAAGAACAATTCTTTGAGTTTTTCAAAAAAACCATGTATGATACATGTACCTGATGTTTTTTTTACCCCCTTCAAGGCGAGTAATAATTTCTTTTATTTCTATTAATATTTCTAAGTGATTATGTGATTAATATGGATATTTTACTCTATAGTGTGATATAAAAATATATAAAACATATACACAACTGAACTTTTAATGTTGTAGGGATTTTTCGAAGGAAATTGTTTTGCTTTTGAAAAGTCCTATTCTTTTTGGAAATACTGCGACGAGAATACGATTTACAAGAACATACAAGAACAAGGATACAAGGAACATAAATTCAACAGACTTACAGTAATCATAGACGCACCCCAGTCTCGAAATCTCGGCATCAACTTATGCGCGATCGGTTTATCCATATAGACTCCAGTTCTGGTTTTAATAGACAATGGTATGTCCAAAACTTGACTAATAGACTTTACCACGCTCTCGAGTACATGCAATCGATTAAGCATACCACTACCGCCGCCCTTCCTGTAAATCAGATCGATCGGACAACCGAGATTCAAATCGATGAAGTCCACGTCGATCTCCTGATTCAACAATTGAGCGCATCGTGTTAGTACTCCTGGATTATTACCACAAAGCTGCACGCCGAAGATATCCTCGCTCTCATGTCGCTTCACCAACGCCCACTCTTCTTTCGCGGCCTTCAGTATCTTCGGTGCCAATGCCATCTCGCCACAAGTGATGTCGGCCCCGTACTCTTTGCAAATCCTTCGAAACGGCAGATTGCCCACTGTGGTTAAAGGACTCAGCAGTATTTTGTCATTCCAGTCAATCCTCTTTTTCTCTGCCTGTCGTAATCTAATTAAATCGCTGTCATCCACAGGTCCGAGTTTCAATTCCTTTGCACTATCACTTGGATTATCACGATTAAAACTATTCATTTGTATTTTGTCCTCTGTTTCATTATCTGAATTATATAGTTGTGTCTTGTTTTTAGATGGATCGTTAACTTTGACGATCGCTTCCGCCTTGGAGAAATTAAAGTTATGTTTGCGCAATTTGTTTTGTAGATCCTTGGATAAGTGATTTTTTATGGCTGGTGGACGACTCGTATATTCCTCGAATTTCTTTTCGTCAATAATGTTAAAGCCATCCTCGGTCAAATGTCGTGAACCCATTCTGCACGTGATTCCTCTTGGACACTTGCCGTTTGAATTGAAAAGGTGGCATTCTGCAGCGATGTCTTTTGGTTTGATTTTCAAATACTCCTTCCGATCATGCAGAAACGTGCAACGTTGATTCAGACATTTTTTTTCAGGCTCATCTGCTGTTTGATCCGCAACCCAAGGGCACAGGTGCAATTCTCTGGAAATTTTAAATGGTACTGGCCTGGCCTTATTTTGACCTCTGAGCTTTTCTTTCTTGTCATCTAGTTTGAGTTTTTTAACAGGTGTTTCATCCAACGATGGTGTATCTGCATCTTCTGTGCTTGCACTCACAGATATTTTCTCTTTATCTGTCTCTGTCAAGTGTTGCTCGTTTATCTGTCTCAAGTGATCCTCGATAATAAACCTACAATGTCATAAATGTGCCAATTATGAGATAACAATAAATAAAAGATAATATAATAACCATTAGATAGCTGCTCATCACTCTGATATCGTGAATTACATGCAAAAATTAATGTGCAAATGCAATAATGTCCAAAATGTCAAATAATTTTTATAAAAATATATAGAAATATGATTTATATATTTAATATGAAAAGGAAAATTCCATATTTTAATTAATATATCATTTAATAGGAAGTTGTGGAAAGGAAAACTATAGATCCTTCAAGGTTTTAATATAAATAACAAAGATTTAAATAAAGTTAAATGAAGATTCCAATACAATTTTAAACTATGTAATGAGAATCATGTATAATAATAGACACAATTTTTGCAGATTAAAAAAGGAATAAATACTTGCAGTTATATCCATATAAAATTCACTGATAATTAAATAATTAATGTAAGCCACACGGTATATCTACGTACTCTTTTTTTATAAGACAAACACCCTTCTGTTTATCCTCGCTAGAATCGAACGAACAGTCTCCGCACTTCTCGTCGTAAGCCGCCATTTCTCAGCACGTGTGTATTGTATCCCAGATCCCAGATTGGTAGTTGATAGATGCTCGCGCCGGCGCAGTACTATAAACACTAGCAGACGCTATTAGGACTCAGCCGAGTAGATATTTCTTTGCAAAAAGGGGTAATGCTGGACCCCTCATGAAAAAATAATAGAAAATAAAAAAATAATATATCTTCTATTATAAATAAACATTACAATTCATAAATAAAAATAATAAAATTTTATTATTCCGTTTCTATTTAATATATCTTTATATGTATATGTAATTAAAGCGTTACACATACAACAGTAATAAAAGATATAAATAATTTATAAGGGTTTCAAAGCATTTGGGCGCGTTCAGCAGAGAAAATCGCTCAGTAGCAATCGAACGTGATTGGCTCTTACTTTTACAACCAACAAATCAACGCCGAGTGTTGACAAGACGATAACGGAGCGCTTTTTCTGCCGAACGCAGCTATATTCTGGACAATATCAGAGTACAAGCCTGTCGACATCGATCATGTGACATAAAGTGCGCATGCGTATAGCGCATGTAAGCTTAATTACGCTTCTTTCTCTGCCTTGTGTATTTTATTTTCACGATCTCCCAGTGTATTCATTTTTTGATATAATTCAAGTGCAATTAATCCATGTAAAAATCCAGAAGCAAACAAACATCTAGCACAAGAAAGAGTGTAATATTATTTATTCTTTATTTTCTTTTCGTGTAATATTACTTGTATAATATTTCCTCTGTAATGTATAATCAAAATTAATTATCTTTTTGAAATTTGTTCGCCATTTTAATTTGCATTATTTCTTAAGATAATTTTTGACGAGAATATTGAAAGATGCACTTTTTTCCAGCTCTTTCTACTTCTCTTATGACAAAGTTATATTAAGTTAGGTTAATGTCAAGTTAGAATTCTCTGCAGATTTGTCAGCAAATCTCATCATAGAAGGTATTATATATTCGCGATAAACTGAAACATTTGTTTTAATCTTATTATTTCAATATAACGGAAGGAATTGACACAATTGATACTTTTCAATTTTCGAAATCATATGTTTATATTTACAGTATTTGATTTTACAGAGGTTACATTTGACTAATAACAATATCTCGAGATTTCTGCGAATATATATTTCATTATTCTATATCTGAATTATTTAGTTTTCAGGAAGTTATATATCTTAAATTATATGAATATTCATAATGGATAACATGACACCAGATAACTCTTCGGATGAGGATGATCCATATGCAAATTTTGCTGGTCGCTTAAAAGGTAATATTTTCTTTTTATTTATGAATCTTGTACTTGTGGGATTACAAAAGACAACTATGTGAAATATTATATTGAAGTTAAGGTATTTGTATGTAATATTTTGAGTATATTAGGATATATACATAATTTTTATGCAATATAATATTTCTGTTTTCAGCATTAAAAGAAAAACGAGAGAAACTTTCTGGAGAGATAGAGAATTTTTCCATCGAGTATGTATTTACAAAAATTGTGAAAATTCATTATTTGAAATATTGTACTTATTGTTAGCTAATATGATATTCAGAACATATATTGCAATTTTAATATTGTATGAAAAATATTTATAATTATTTGTTGTATTTTAGCATTAAACGGCAAGAAAATGGTGAAGAAGAAACTGGCAAAGAAATAAATGGTAAAGAAACAAACGGTGATGATATACAAATACAAAGAATACAAAGGAGGATGGTAAGAAGTAAAAGAAATAAAGGTATTACTACTCGTGCTACTGTTAGGCAAACTAGGGGAAGGGTAATATTTTTTTCATATTTATATAATGTACTATTTATTTTTTCAGTTTTCAAATTTTTGATAATTATTGGCATAAGTATATCTTTCAAAATTTAACTTATACTTTTTCCAAAATGAATATATTTATATCATATGTAAAATATATCAAAACGTTTAATACATAAGGAGTATATATGTGATTTTTATATTTGGTATATCAATATATTTCAGCATCCGCCAGTTGATAATCTAGAATATGACGTGGAAATCGTTTCGCTGGAAGAGAAGCCTAAATCAATCCCTGAAATCTGTAATAATGATGTAATTGCACTGTCAGATGATGAGGTTTCCATCAAAGATGACAATTATGAAATGAATATTAAAGTGTTTTGGAGGTCAAACAGAATTGATCGTTTAAGTATGCATAGGGTATGTATGTTGATTATCAGCTTGTAACATATTCTTATGTCATCTTATCATGCTTATCATTTGATAGATATCTTTCCATAAGTGTAACCATCAAATTTTCTTATTATAGCATGACAATTTCCAAGGAGTTTTTCAATATTATGCTGATTTAGAAAAAGTTTCTGTGAATGAAATTCTAATCATGAAAAAGGATAAAATCGTTAATCGTACTGATACTCCAGCATCGCTCAAACTTTCAGTTATAGATATACTTGGTATAAACGAGTTGTCGATTTTACAATAACAATAATAATAATAACAACAATATAATGATCATTTTGCATTTATGTGCAGATGGTGGGATAGTGCACCCAAGTATGAATACATTGTCAGAGGATAAAAATAACGACGACAACAACGACGATATATGTACTATTAAAGTACAAACGGCCAACAAAAAGCAATCGTTGACTATTCCGCTTAAAAAGGATCAACAATTTAAGGCGTTATTCTCTAATTGTGCCGAGAAACTTGGTATAAAAGAGAGTAACTTGAAGTTTTATTTCGATGGAGAACAGATAAGGCCAATTGATACTCCGGAATTATTAGATCTCGAAGGAGAAGCATGCATCGATCTTCATATCTCTACATAATATGTAATAAAACCATACCAAATCTTTTATACAATTTAGCGAATCTCTTATATAATTTTCTTACTTGCAGTCGTTAATTGTACTATATATCATATTATCTTATTAATATTTAATTATACAAGTAAATCATATCAATTGCAAAAATATACAAGTCTCAATCTAGTAGAACAAAGGATATAAATCGACTTTTCAGATAAATATCAAACTGCGTTTAAATTATCAACAGTAACTGCCAAGCAGATTTCAAGATATTTTTATTTATTCGTGCATGCTGCGATATATTGTCCATATGTATAATACGAAACATAGTACCTACTAGTTTTGCAAGAGTATATAATGAGTGTAGGTTTAAGAATATATAACATTCAACGAACATACAGTATTGCAGCAAACAAAAATATTGAATAATTATATACACATATATTTATGTATAATTATTTGCTATATGCCATAAGCTTAAAATACATACCAATACGATGTTGCGTCACATTATACTCTTGTAGAACTACTCTTCAAAGGTACTCTAATACATTAACAGTGAATAATTTACTCATAATTAATACATTATTATATTTATACATAATGTACATGATAACATACTGATATGTTCTATATGTATATAAATGTGTATCATATTTATATACATATAAAGCACATTCTATATATTGTATGATACTGCATAATATACCGACTGTATTACATTCTTCTTGCAATCGCTATTCATTTTAACATAAGCAGCCAGAAACATCGATTATTACCATTAATATATATCTCGCTCGCGTTAACATTCCTAACCGACTGAAAACTGACAAAGTACACTTTGTTTTATTTATGAACACCAATTTTTAACAGGTAATTTTAATAATTGATATATCTTAACAATGAAATATTTGATATATCGCTATACACATTTTACGCGTTTCACGATTACCTGTTAGAGTAAAGAATAGGTAAGATGAAAAAAGAAAAGGTCGTCTTCGAAGAGTAATGTACAGTTTACGACTATTACAATGATAAATATTGCACATTAATCCATTAAATACTTTCATCGAAAATATCAAACAAAGAATTTCGTTAGAGATATTGTACTAATTTTATTCTACACAATATTTGATAATGTGATAACAATCTGCTGTTAAATGGGAATGTTTTGGAGAGTTTCAAGTAACTGTCGAAGGAAATAATTTAATCGTTAAATTTACGATTAGGATTGGAACCGAACAGAGCGGAACGGATTTCGGGTACCAACTGTTGCGCTATCAGCTCCAATCTGCTTTCCAGAGTATTGCTAATCTTTATGCGTCCTGCAAAACGATTAAAGATTATTTCACATATTAATATATGTTGATTAATTAACGTAAAATATACAATAATGCCAAATATATAATTATTTTACTAAAATCACATGTTCTAAACCAATAATTAAGCAAAAATTACTGTGTGTAAATTTATATAACACATTACAAATATTTTTTGCATTATTTTTGCAGTGATTAATAACTTTATGATTAATGCAACAAAAACTTTTGAATGTAATTACCTCTGGATGCTAATAACTCTACACCTCCACAGCCTTGATTGGGTAAGAAATTATCGGTATCAATTTTCAAGATAACATCCTTCTTAGTCTTCTCCTTATACTCTTGCTGAACAGTGTCAAAAAGAGATTCCACGAGAGGTATGTCGACTTGACGAACACGAAGGGTAACGTTTAATTCTGTTAGCTGCAAATATACATTATATCTTGGAGATAATAAAAAATTTTAATAAACTTGCTCTTTCAATATTTATAAATACGAAATTATAAAAATTTTAACAGTAGAACAAATATTTAAAATTATAGAAATATTACTTGATAAAGGCCTTGGATGATTAACATCTGAAGAATTTCCCTATATTGCGCAGTGTTATGAGTTATTTCGCCTAATCTCTTTCTAGCATCGTCAAGAACATTGCCTACATGATCTTCACGCACTTTTAGAGCTTTCAATCGGGCTTGGTTGAGCATGTTTGAAGATTGTCTATAAGAATAAAAATATGAATATAACAGTACAGGCATATATTAGAGACCACTTTATAATTTTGACAATTTTTTAGAAAATTGATAAAAATTCAAATTTTTTTCAATTTCTTAAAATTATATATAGATTAATTTAATATAAATTGATTTTTATATATAATAAAGTGTAATATTTCTTTATGCATACATCTTTTTTTGAAGTTCAACTTGTTTTTCTTTTTTCTCATAATATTCCATGATCTTAAGACGCTGCTGTTGCACCAGACGTCCCTTCTCAATATTAAATTCTTCTTCTGCTTTGGCATCTATTTCTTCTGCCTTTTCATTGGCTTCTTGTTCTATGAAAGCCATCATATGCTTGATCTGTAATATATCATTTTTTCTTTAAAGATTTGTTATAATATACAAAATTTAATGTTTTCAAATCTTTTCAAGAGATTTTAATATCTAATCTTTTTTTTAAAATATGTATATAATAGATTAGATAATAATATATTCTTTAAATCATATGTAGTCAAAAGTTTTACTCCTGTTTGATTGTTATATAAAAATAAGTATCCAAAAATTTTAGGGACATTTAAACAAGACATTTTTTTCGACAAAACGTCAGCTGCTGTCAAAGTTTTACAAAAGATCATTTATTGATCCGATTTTTCTCTAAAAGCTACACAAGCTTATTCGACTTTCTGTTCCTGATTTATACAAGATATAATCTCAAAAGTTATGAAACCGAATACCTATGTAACGTGCAGCATAGGTATATCGAAAAACGTCGAGATACATATTTAACGAAAAACAATATAGCGTAGCACAATAATAAATAATCGTAAAGATATTAATAGAGCACGAGAATATATATGATACTCTCTACAAGCACTTTAGAGAGACAGAATCGAGAAAGAATAGCGGGGATTTCTTTATTAACCTGCTTCTGAACATCCGCGTCGCTGAGTGCCATGGTGAATCGATGTGTTTTCTCCTCGAAGAGTCGTTAAAAGAAATTCGTCGACAGCTACACGATCGAGAATCACGTTCAAGAGAAGTAAAGTCAACGCCTATGACGGCACGTCAATTCTCGCGTAACGTCGGTCATATGACCCGAAATGTGACCGTCGTTCCGAAACGCACACACGAAACGTGACAGCGCGATCTCGATAGACGCTCGTCGTGCGAATGCGCCTTTACGTTCGAAGAACGCTCTCTTGCGGCTGCAACCGCAAAGTGTCGAGATTCATCAGATCAGTTCGCGATCATGGCGGATCCGTTGAGTCTGCTGAGGCAGTACAATGTCAATAAGAAGGAGATAATCGAACGCGAAAATCAGATCATATTCGGCGAGTTTTCCTGGCCAAAGAACGTCAAGACCAATTATCTGACCTACGGGTGAGTATTTGTCCGATTAATGTCGAAATTGTTTGTCGCGTGATTGCAATCTGTGTGCTCGACTTCCATCTTTAAAGGAAGGATAAGAGAGGAAATGAGGGTGGACGGAAAGAGAAAGAGCGAACCTGATATGATAGACCCTGAAATGATAAACAAATGCAATTTGATATTAATATCGTTACAAAGTGTGGGTGAAAGACAGAAGTTATATTAGAAACGCGAACGTATATTTTAAAGCATTTGCAATTTTTTGTCTCCAAAGCGTTTTCTCTCAAAATTTGAATCTTGAGATATAGAACTTTAAAAATCCCTATATATAGAATTTGTATTTTTTTCATTGTTGTTTTCTATATTTTTTGGATCAAGTTTTAGTTCTCTTTTTCATAATTTTAAGATAATTCTTAATATAAATTAATTAATTCTTATTGTAAAGTGTATCTAACTTGAATTTTTCTTTTACCTTATTGCAAGTCTTCATTGCGAGACCAATCCGCAATCATTCTAAAATTAAAGTACAAGATTTCTATTTCTTTACGTCTGCTCTCTCTTTAATTTATAATGAAAACTAGATTATTATTAAGTTATTAATACATGTTAACATTTTAGCTTCTGATGCATGTCTACAATTGAGACTTGAACATATATTTATAGAAAAAGTTATATCAAAAGCGAGGTTATATATTTATATTTTATTTAAAGGAATACAGAGAGATACATTAAGCGGAGAGAAGCATTAATAATGAAAATTTATTTTGTATATATTGCCCAATCTTCGGTTCAAGAGACACTAACATTTCTTCCTTTTTTTAGATCCGGAAAGGAAGGCACGCCTAAAGAATATTATACCCTCGAGTGTCTTTTATTCCTGCTCAAACATGTTCAACTCACACATCCAGTATATGTGCGACAAGCGGCCGCAGAAAACATTCCTGTGGTGCGTCGACCTGATAGAAAAGACTTGCTGGCGTATCTCAATGGCGAGACCGCTACGTCAGCCGCCATAGATAAATCGGCACCGTTGGAGATCCCGACGCAAGTGAAACGCGCTGCCGAGGATGGCTTGGAGAG
>NW_021853499.1:30342-38291 GCF_003651465.1 Formica exsecta
TTCGTCGAAGAAACCACGTTTCGAGGAGACCCATGTACAAAAAGTGAAGGAACAACTGGCCGCGCGTCTAGACGCTCCTAAGGAAGCCTCGGTTACCGTCGACAACATTAAATCGCTCTCGGAAGCGATGTCGGTGGAGAAGATCGCCGCGATCAAGGCGAAACGCTTGGCGAAGAAACGTACCACCATCAAGGAGAACGACGACATTGGTATGGGCTCGGATCTGCGCGTGATCCTCGACATGGATGTCGACGACACCAAGGACATCGTGTCGCGCGAGCGACAATGGCGGACTCGCGCCACGATTCTCCAGAGCAGCGGTAAGATTTTCGCGAAGAATATCTTCGCGATCCTCCAGAGTATCAAGGCGCGCGAGGAGGGCCGACAGAAGGGACCGGCCGTGCCCACACCGATGGTGACGCCTCGTTCGACGCCCATGCGACCTCTGCCTCAGCCGGCCGTGTATAATCGTTACGATCAGGAGCGTTTCATCCGGCAGAAGGAGGAAACTGAGGGATTCAAGATCGACACCATGGGCACGTATCATGGAATGACGCTGAAATCCGTGACCGAAGGTACAAATCCCGCCGTGAGAAAACCACCGACCAATCCGTCCAGCACGCCGACTTCCGGTTTGTTGCCGACGTCCGCCGCTAAACTGACGCCCCAGCAAGCCGCGCAGAACAAACGACCTAGCCGGACACCCATCATCATCATTCCCAGCGCCAATACGTCCCTCATCACTATGTACAACTCCAAGGACATTCTTCAGGATTTGAAATACATTAGCAATGAGGACAAACGGGCGCAGGGTTGCAAACGTGAGAATGAGGTACTTCTTCAACGGCGTAAGGAAGGCGGCTTAACCGTGCCATACCGCGTGGTTGACAATCCGCAAAAACTCACTAATGCCGACTGGGAAAGGGTCGTCGCCGTATTCGTCATGGGACCAGCGTGGCAGTTCAAGGGTTGGCCATTTGATGGCAATCCGGTGGAAATATTTTCGAAAAGTATGTATATTCAATTTTTTTTTTTTTTATAGAATTATAAATGACAAACTAGCTGGATTAAGCGTTTTATTACATTGGGAGGGCTACATTAAATATATTTGTAAGCTTTTGGAATCTTTTCAGAACGAGAAAAATATATATATACATATATCAATATTTTGCTCTGTATCAATATTTCGTTATGCTCAAAAGTTTAGAACATCCTGTAATAGCGAAAAAAAAAGTTTAATCAACTTTACTTGCCAACATTCTAAATATATATGTATAATTTTTTGTTTTAATATTTTTCCTTAAATAAAGTGTGTGTTAATAAATAAATATCGATATTTTTAATAAAATAATTGTATCTATATAATAAAAATATAATTTGATCTAAAATTACAGGATGCTCCTCAAACTTTTGAGCAGTAGTAGTATCGTATTTCGAACGCAAGCACAATATTATCTCTCTTCTTGCTTACAGTATGTGCATTTCACTTGAAATATGATGAGATGAGACTGGATGCGAATGTAGCACGTTGGGCAGTCACGGTGATCGAATTGAGCCGGACAAAGAGGCACTTGGACAGAGCGGCGTTAATGATATTTTGGGAACATCTCGATAAGTAAGTACCTTATTCTTATCATGTTGTACACACACATACGCGCGCGCGCGTATCTGTTTAATGTAATTTTATATCTAAAGTTTTCAATTAAGCTGATATTAATTCTCTGCTTATTATTACTAATTTATTAATTTAATGTAATTGATATTTTATATAAATTTCTTTATGATTTTATATAAATAACATTTTTTACACGTATTTATATTGTTATTGATGAATTTTTAAGATAAACTATCTTTACAGGCATATGATCAAGAACAAGCCGCATCTTCGTTTCTGAATCCTAACGATACACGATTCAGACTCGTACGTGTGTTCTTAATATTTTTTAGATATTTTCATAAAGAGTTGTACATACGGTTCGAAAGAAATGTAACATATATATGTATATGTATATCTACATAAATATAAATGCGTACCATAATGCGAAATCGAATTGAGTTTAATCGACACATCTCGATAACGTAATTATGAATAACTACGTTATTTGATAATTATCATTTAACGAAGGAAAAAAAATTGTTTTTTAAGCGTAATAAACTTTTTAGATTGTAATCTAAGTAGAAAATCTCGATCTGTTTATCCTTTGTAATCGGCTTATCCGCCGAGATTTATTATCCTGTTTGTGATTCAACACATATTCTGCCGCGGCGTATAGATTTTTCATAGCGTATATCGATTATAATTAGCGCGAACTGATGTGCCTGTTATTGATAATTAATAAAATATCGAGCTAAGCATAGGAATTTCTATTCTTGGTTGAGAATGTAAAGGTTGTGTGTGATATGTGATCCTGGAGAATCTATCTATCTATCCATCCACGTCAGGGGGGCTATCACGTCGATATTGAGAAAGAATATATGAATAATTTTTACAACTTTCGCCCACGCAAAATGCGAAATAGAAATTTAATCAATTAGTCTAATATATCGCATAGAATTGACTCTTTAGAATGATTAATCGTATGATCAAATTTATCTGAAACACATATACGTTGTCTTAATCGTCTAGACATCTAAAACGCGAAAATGATTTCCACTTTCTTTGCATTATTGTTATTTACACGATTAAAATTAACAAAATTGCATCCAATTATTTTTAAGACTCCAAAAAATTAATATTTTTCGGGAGGCATATTTATTACGCGCGCGATATAACGTAAATCGTGTAAAAAATATATGTATATATAAATTATATATGGAAAATTTACGCAACAAATTATTCATTTACAGTTCAATGGAAAAATTAAAATTCTTTGCACGAGCGAACCTTCATATCCGTTTTAATTCAGTCGAAGAATTTTAATTTTAACGACGATGTTGACTATAAATGAACCGTAATTAACTCGCATTCAAAATGTCAAGTCCATTCAAGCTAGGTATTAAACGCTAAATGCAGTCATTCGCCATTTTTAGTTTTGTTTGTAAAAAGATCGAATGAAGTATATAAGCATAAAAAAAATTGTGAAGTGATGAAAAATGATGACGAAAAGTTGTCTCGACCGATTCTTCAAGCGAGCAGGAGGATTACATTTCGATGGTCGATAGCGATATTAAATTTCTTCGCGCGTGCTTTGTAATTCGAAACACGATGCCGCGGAGATCTCCCCGAGGGAGAAAAGACGAGACGAGGAATAAGAGGGGAGGTGGAGGATATGGCACAGCGTACCGTATTTTCTCTTTGCTTCTAAAACCAAAGCCAAAGTAAATCGCTCGCGGCGCGGTACGATTGACCGAACGGCGTTGTTTATACGCGACGGTGGATCGAATATTTCTAACTAGATTACCGCCGCCCTATTACTTTCACAAATACGACGAATTTACCCCCAACGGTATCTTCGCTGCGATTCCACCCCTATTGTTCGAGAGTCTGCGATCGCTGCGCGTTTCTTTTCAATTATCGCAATGTTTCCTCTTTCTCCTGCGCAGAAAATTGGATAATGTCGCTTCTTCTTTTGCACAATAGACTATAAAAATCAATCGATATATATATATAACAAAATCATATATACCAATATATATCTACACTCGCCCTTTTTTATAACTTTCTAATGTGACTATCATTTTTCAATCAAAAAAAGAGCACAAGCTTTCTAAGTGTGACCAAAAAATGATGATAAGTTTTAACTTATATATATTTTTCCAGCTTTATGACATTAGGCTTTCCTTAACGAAGTTAACATTAAGAGAGACTTCCTTCTCCAACGATTATCCCAGATAAATATCTCTCTCTTCTTAATCTATCTCTTAACTGTTTTCTCACCCAGAAAAAATGTTCATGCAAATTTATAATTGCACTGCGCACAATTCGGCTGCACACAAGGGATTCCTGGCAGTACGGCAGGCGGCAGATGATGCAGGATGCTGGCTGATCTAGCAGCCGACAGTCGATCTGCCGCCACTTGCGCGCACAAGTGCGCATCTCTCAGTTGCTGTTGCATGGGAGTAAAATAATTGTTATAGCGAAAATTTAGCGCGACGGCCTCCTGAGGCTCGGCCGCGGTTTTCGTGATCGGCAGATCGGTACCCTTGGCGAATTGCTCCGCGGTCGGCAGGATGTTCAGTAGACAGTAACCCGCGTCCCCGTAGACGTTTCTGGACAGGCTGGTATAGATCGGTGCCAGCATCGTGCCGGAAATCGGTTGCTGTTGTTGTTCCCCAGCACCACTGTCGACGCTGATCGTCGTCTGCGGAGGTCGAAAGGCCGAAGACGCGTGACCGATACCGGTCGACATGGCTGGTTCAACGATGCCCAGATTGTCGCTTGCAAAGTACTCGATCGCCTTCAACAGATCCTGGCCGCAGCGTTGCAGCACCAGTTGCAAGACTGATAGCTTGGTATTTGGAAAGAGGCGAGCTAGAGTTTCCACGGAGGTCTGGGACACCGGGATGGACTGTTTGGAGTTCTCCAGCTTGCTGGTATCGAAGAGGAGGCTTTTGGATTTCGAACAGTTTTCCAAGTCGTCCTGAGAGTGAATTACAAGAGATATTAGTTATGGAGAATCGTGCATGTATAACGATTATTAAATTATTTAATTAACGAACTGGATTGACGCGTGACTTGAGCGTATTTTTATTTTATTTCTTTTTTTTTTAATATTATGTTTTATACGCACAGAATAATTTTGAAGACGAGAAGTATCGTTGGTCGACACACATGGAAGATCCTTCGAATCCTCGGAAATTTTATCGAGCTTCTTCGAAGCGGGAATTGTATCCCCATTTTGATCCATCGTTGATTTTGGCTCCGTCACCGACATTCCGAAGATCTTCCCCGGCGGAAGTCGATCGAGCTTCTGTCCGGTTGCTACCTTCGCCATTTTAAGGGCGATCGCGTCCTCGGCAGCCTGCTGTCTCTTTAGGGCAACCTTGTCGCGAAAGAAGTTGTTTTAATTTATCTCGAATGGAAAAATTTAAATTATAAAATAAAATCAAACACGTGGTAATGGCTTTGACAATATACGATGTAAAAAAATAAAGATAAAAAGCAAAAAAGAATCAAGCCCGAATGTGTATCGCAAAAATAGTTGATTAAAAAATGAATTTTTTAAACATAATTATAAATAGTTCCGGACATTTCGATCCACTTTAGGAATATCTTCAGCAGCAAGATCAGAATACTCAGCGCATAAAAAAAATTTATAGTAAAGAGCTTTTAATTGCCTTTTATTTTTATTTTTTAATATTGGAAAAATATCAAAATTTTTTCACCGTATTTAAAAGCCAATGAATTTTAATATAGAAAATTATACGTTGTCTCGCGGATCTCGCAAACCAAACTTATTAAAAGTAAAAGATTCAAAAATCTATAAAAGGAAAAATTATAATACGAGAAAATATTTTATTAATTCCAATAATATATATGATTTTACTCAATTATAATATAAATTATAATTGAGATGCATTATAAATATCGAACAAATTTTTTAATACCACGCTGTAACAAGATATTCTAATACGTACTTTTTTCCAGGCTGATTAGAAATTAATTACAGAGGAGTAAAATAACGAAGAGATTGGAACGAATAAAAATATATGTGATATTGATCTGCGGTTCTATGCTATAATTAATATGGAGAAACACATATGTCGTACATATATATCATTATAGATTGCAAGTATATAGCGATCGAATCGTGATGGATCGTGACTGTGCTCGACTTATAAATGGACCCGTCGCTTATGTACGGGGCGCATTTACCGCGCTGTTATTCCAAGCTGGACCACCCGCAATAATCTTTCACGTCGTTGATGCCGAGAGAATCTACTAACCGCTTCTTCGTTCCATTTTCTCCAATCTCGCTCGATCATTGAAAGGTATAACTATCCGATTTCATTCGGCCAGTCAGTACACACATCGCCACATGTTCTTTCCGACTCGCTACAATATAGCGTTTGCTACAAAGTCTTATGTACAAAACATGCTCCAATGAATCATGCAAATAATATAATTTAATATAAAACATAAAAGATATAAAAGATATTAATATAATAAAGTATATAATATATTAATATATCATTTAATATGTGCATATATGTGTTATATTAATAGCATCATATAATTCTCACATTATTTCTTATCATATGAAAGAATGTATTTTACACTCTAGAGTAGGATTAAGGGTTCTGATAAATTTTTGGCGAGACTTTTTACATTGCAAAAAAGGAAACGTAAATTCTATAAGCATATTCGTTTATGTAGAGTTCAGTAAGCCGCGTATAATTCGGATAATATTACTTCTCCGAATAATATTACGATCGCGTTAATCATCGGGGATTACGGGAGTTGGCGCGGAACTTTCGCGCGGCAAAACCGCGCGCGGTTTACTCGGCTGTGCACCGGCAATTATCGTTAGACGAATGATCACGGGCGTGTATTTTGTTTTTGACCGCAACCATCGCGAGTTCCTCGACGCTCTGCGTCGACTATTTTCGTTTCAAGATACCAGGGGTTAGCGCGCGAACGTTTACCGCATCGAGAGTCTCGCCGCAAACAAAGTATCGAGTGTCATAATGCCTATGCAAACAGAAATGAAACGCTATACCGAGCGTTAATGGATTTAATTTATCTCGCCGTCTCCCCCTCCCTCCCCA
This sequence comes from Formica exsecta, assembly GCF_003651465.1. NCBI lineage: Eukaryota > Metazoa > Arthropoda > Insecta > Hymenoptera > Formicidae > Formica > Formica exsecta. Next base: position 37,051 of record NW_021853499.1, read on the forward strand.
TTCCCTTTTCCGCTTGCCGCTGTTCCCGTCCTCCTCTCGAGAACGAGGAGCGGGCGAGATGCATTATGCATACGACCATATTGCCAAATTCGAGAGATTGATGACTTTGGCCATTATTCATTTGCGATTATTCTAACAGAGATCTGAAAAAAAAAATGTGATTTGAAGAGATGCTTTGAATTATTACAAATATTAATTTATCCGGCGATATCGAATGGAAATCAATTTTGTGATAACTGGAAAAAGAGAGTGAGTGAAAGAAATTATAAAATCGACAGAAGAGAAAATGAAAATGAATTTTCATTCAAATATCTCTATGTTGTGTATATTGTTAGAAATTGCAATTTACAGAATTAAAAGCAAAGAGGGCTCGCAACTTTTTTCCATCTGCTACGCGATTTGGTTTCGCGATATCCTCATATTAATTTAAATTAAACGGTCGAAATAATTTTTTCGAAATAAATGAAGCAATTACAGCGTCAATTTAATCTCTTCCCTTTTTTTTTTTTTTTTTTTTTTTTTTTAAAAAAAAGAATTTTGGGGTAATGCAAATAGAATTTTTTTCCCAGCATCTTTTTTTTTTTTATTCCGCATATTTTATTTCTGATATAAATAGATTGGCGCGCATACTAATCTTCTTCCAATTTTATTTAGTATGATAGGATTGTGTTTATGCGCAATTAGCAAAATTGCGACTGCGAAGTCAGTTATCAATTACTATCGCAACCACGTAATAAATAACCAGCCAATGGTTTGGAAACTTTCTCTTGTTGCCCGATAATTTATGCGCTCTTCTATGCCATCTTGTGGCATCATTCTATGATCAGATTTATTTTTCGTTGTGCCGTTTTTATGACGTTAGTTAAAGCTATACTATTATAAAGGTTTACTCGGCGGAAACCGCTCGCGACGCATTCGCCGGAAGAACAGAGTATAGGATTGTATCTAGAGTGGGGGATAAATAAAGAGTAGGTGGTAGGTTCTCGGCAAGACGAGAAACAAGACGGAAGTAGGTCAGCGGGACTATCGGTCGCCAAGGGTCCGGGTTCTCGTCTCGTTTGCACTCGTTTGATTTGCCGGAGGTGATGATGCTGGGTAAAACTGGATACAAGTTGTTCCAGAAAAGATGAGAATCGATGGAGGCAATACAGCCTAGAGCAAATTTATAGTTTGAAAAAAAAAATAGTAAATTAAATGGTTTATTTATTTCTTTTTATTATATATGTACATATATATATATA
>NW_021853499.1:39946-44860 GCF_003651465.1 Formica exsecta
TTTTTTTTTTTTTTTTGCAAAAAAGGAACTATGCGCGAGATTCTCTTTCCAACATTGGCTCGACAATAACGAGCTTCGATGTGATGTCTCTTTAAATATCGAGGGTGAATCGTGCGAAATAAAATATCGGAGGCGCGTTAATTACGCTCAATTGCGCGTGCAGCGAATTGACATTTTTCTTTCACATTTTCCTTACGCTCAAAGCGCAAAGATAATTCTCGCGCGTACTAAATTAGCGACTACGAGAGAATGAAGCGCGGGATATACGAGAGACATTGTTACGCACTCGCGAATGATATCCGTCTCGGATTTGACATCGTTCGTAATTTTCTAATATATTAAAAAAAAAAAATTAAAATGTGAAAAAATTATAGAAAATTATTTTTAAATTAATACAGGGGTAGAGGAAGGATTGTTCGATCGTTTAATTTAAATTAAACGATTTGGAGATCCTCGGCTTACCTGGGCGGCCATCACTCGCTGCCGTTCGGCGATCAGTGAACATTTGGGGCACAGGCACTCCCGGTAACGACATTCCCGCTTGTGGCCCCGCAGCCACGAGATGAGACCGTGATTTCTGCAACGGGCGCATTTCGGTCTCCTCTGTTTACCGTCCGTTCCCTCGTTGTTCTCGTTGTTCTCCGGCCTGTTCTTGCTCCTGCCGCGAAGCATGGTGGTATCCCACGCGAATCGAATCTCGATTGGTTTTTTTTTCTACTTATTTGCGATCGTTCATATATACGCACCCCTTTTACCACACATACGAATATCGTAGAATCGAATAAATAGAGTATAATCGGCGATTTTATTTCATTTACCTATATTCGCGCCTGTTTTTATTAATATTCGGAAAATACCCGAGCAACGAATAATATCCGCGTGTCGTGACTTTAATCAAAATTATTGATATGCATGTAGAAGGTTTCCCTTTATGAATTGGTAATTAAAAATTGACAGATAAATATTTACACACTGACCATATATGAATATATAATAAAACTTTTAACAGTTGCAATTATATGCAAATGATTAATTATATAAAATCCCTACGCAATGAACTGTCAATACTTGATAGTTTTAAAATAAAATAATTCTTACGATTATAGTTGAATATTCAACTCTCTAGCTTGAAAATGATTTAAACGAACATTACGGAAGTCAGGTCTATGGTACCATGGCGGTTTCGCGCGCGAGTTCTTGACGATTGTTAATTCGGAACTGTGCGAAAAGAGACCGGAGCGATCTAATAGTCGACTTCAGGATTTTACGTTTCTTCCGACTTGGCGGCGATTCGGTTCGATTGGCCGCGGATGTACGGAACGCTTAGGCTCTTCCACGCGATTCCGTATCATCCCCAGGAGCGGAGGAGAATCGAGAAGACAAACACCGGGCTGGACCACCCTTCCTCGGCGATTGGTTCCGTTGTGTTTACCCTTGTCGCCACTCCTACCGCGAGACAAGAGATCTCGCATCCTAGGGTATCGTAATCGCGGATACACTCGCTGGTGTGTGCACGTGCGTATGTGTGTGACTTTATCTTATTTTTCAGTGTTACATCTCGCCGAAGATATGGAGAACGCGCGAATTAATGGAATGTATGAAAAAAAAATATCAAGTAAATGCAGATGGAACAAATGCAATTTTGAAAGAGTTAAATATTAGTCGATCTTTAACATATAATATATTTCATTTTAAATTTCTCAGCATACATTTGTTCTCGTTCTCAAGAAAGCCTCCGTCAAAAAAGAGATCAAGCTCCTTTAATTAAATTTTAAAATACGGAATAAAAAATTTCTTAAGAAGAGATGATGGCAATTTTATTCCATAATTTATTGCACATTCTAACTCTCATCTATGTTTTTATAAAAATCAAGCAACGTGGACTCGAGGACGAAAATGGATGCTGAGCAGGATAATCGGACAGAAACAAGCGCATTTGCCAAGAATCAAGATCGTTTAATTCTCACGAGTACAGGTTCGTAGCTGGTAAACGATTCGTCGGTTGATAATGAATGAGCAAATTCGTCGCAATAACAAGCCTATTTATTCCAGCGTGTGTGTATTGGTCGCTTATTTAAATAGATAATTAGACATTCCTTTTGCGCCATTCTCTACGTGCAGCACTCTCGCAACAATTGTGTGGAACGTTGTGTGTATTTAACATGTACAGAGAGTGGCAACGCGCGCGCCGCGATTTTTCGCTTCGCCTCGTCCTCCTCGCGTGTCTTTAATTAATGCGCGTGAGAGAATTTTTCACGTCGCTGGGCGCTCGGCTGTTCTTCCAGCTCAGTAGCTAAAAAAAACCTTTCAAACATTGAAATTCCGATCTCAATAACGTCGCAAAATCGATACGATGAAACTAAGAGCCGCTACGGAGACAGTCCTAAAGTGAAATAACTTGGAATAAATCTAACATTTCGATTTTTGATTAAAACCGTGTCCGGATTATACGAATCTCTGACATTTTATTCTCGGAAAAAAAAAAGATTAGAGGAGCAACAGATCTCTTTCATAATTATGTAGAAATATAAGGACGTAATTATATTATATATAATGAAATATTTTTTAATGATATTTCAATCTCTCGTCTGCCTCTCATTCAGCTCGGCATTTTTGAAAGGCTTCGTCGAGTAATCCCCGTTTAATCATTTAAATCCGTTCCACACGCGCGACTTTTCTCTCTATTCGTGTCTCCTGATTAAAACCGTGTCCGGATTATACGAATCTCTGACATTTTATTCTCGGAAAAAAAAAAAGATTAGAGGAGCAACAGATCTCTTTCATAATTATGTAGAAATATAAGGACGTAATTATATTATATATAATGAAATATTTTTTAATGATATTTCAATCTCTCGTCTGCCTCTCATTCAGCTCGGCATTTTTGAAAGGCTTCGTCGAGTAATCCCCGTTTAATCATTTAAATCCGTTCCACACGCGCGACTTTTCTCTCTATTCGTGTCTCCTTTATACATATATCTCGTGTCTATTATTACTCTTATTAATTCGCATATCTCGGTTTCACATCGGGCTCGCGGGAAGCAATTCGCAATAAAGCGTTGTATGTCGTTTCGTGGCGCGTTCAACGGAGATTAGGAGGGAAGTTGCTTTAACAAATCATCACTTATGGCAAGCTTAAGCCTAAGCAAACGTGCGCCAAGGCGAATTCGTACTTACGATTTCTACATTTTAAATTGCTGCATGATTTATAATTTATATTATCTTCTCTCTATAAGCGAGTCGATATTTCGCAATTTTATAGACGATAGTATTTTAATGTGAAAAAAATATAAATCCATTAATTCAAATTTTTTTTTACATACATTGCAAATAAGTATATGATTATTTTAAAAAATTCTATATAAAATAAAACTGATAAGTACGAATTTCCCTCGACGAATGTAACGTAAGTTAGCAGGAGGAACGATCGCTCGCAATCGCGGCGATACTTTTGTACAGGAGAGCTCGTTGTTATTTAAAAGCACATGTCGAAAACTCACACATCGCCTCTCTCGCCTCAGGCTCGCACAATCGAGGATATCCTTCATTTCTTTCTTTCTATTTTTTTTTTTATCGTTCGCTGATATGATTCATTGATATGGTCCGTCGTAAGTTACACTAACGTTGTCGTCGTTATTTGTGCGAAGTAAATTTAGGAAGGGTGCGTGCGTATCCGCAATGCACACTTGTCGAACGACGCTCCGGGCCGGATTTCATGTGGAAGTATTTAATTATCACGCTGAACGATAATGAAGACTTTTTGCAATAACGTATTTGGAATACGCTAAACGCTGGTATCTTTATTCACGTAACACGATGATTCTTCTCAGCATAAAAACAGGTATTTTAATTAAAGCGAATGCTTTGTATATACTTTAAGCGAAAATTGAAGAATTTTTGTTTTCATCTTTCTACTTTTATTTTTTTTATTTTATTTTTTTTTTTGACGAGATAATTCGCTCCACTTTTATTGATACGATTCAATGAGTGATAATTAGAATAAGAATAAAGATCAATAATCAATGCATATATAATTGACAATAATTGTTATTTACAATGATAATTTTTGTATCATAACGCTTATAATTAATAATGATAATGTGTAACGAGACGCAATATAAAAGTCATTGCGACCATTTTTTTTTTTTTTTTTTTTTCGGCGTTTACCGTATTCGAGGTAATGCGTACTGCAAAACTCCCCGATAACGCAGCATCAGATTTTTCGATATCGTTGAGACGCGCGCATTGCGTTACGTAAACGAAGCGTATAATATCACTCGAGATCCTTATACTCTTATACTTCGGCTACTGTTGCAATCACACGATGCGTTGCGTGTATTTCGTTTCGTCATCTGATGCGCGTATGTGTATGTGTGTGTGTGTGTATGTGTATCTGTGTATTCTCGATCGCACCCTCGTCTCATCGCTCTCGCGCAATAAGAGAATTCTTATAATCTCGATGTATGTTACATATGGCACGGTGCTTCGATCTTCGATCGCTTCTCGCGCGAAAAAGAAGCTTGACTCTTTCTCCCTTAATTACAATTTTACATGCGGGAAAGTGCGAGGCACCCCTTTTGCAGAAACAAACGAAGAAAGTTCCTATGATAAGTTCTATAATTATTAAACGAATTATTAGGAGAGAAGATCGTCATCTTAATGATTCAATTTTAATCGTAAGTATTTACAAATTAATTGTTGACAGAGTTTCGCTTGTCGATCCGGCGATTCGAGTGAAAAACCCAAAGTAATATAAATAACAATTTTACAGATATATACGCGTGTCTTTTCCCTCGTCACACCAATTGGCCCCAAAAATTAAGAGGATAGCGTGTTCGTTTTTAATTTTATATTCACCCGCTCCTCGTAAATTTAATCCTTTCTTTTTTTTTTCTCTCTTGCCCTCTTTCCATT
>NW_021853499.1:45022-49712 GCF_003651465.1 Formica exsecta
TCTTTCCCTTTTGTCATCTTTGAAGCTCGATTTTGTAATATCTCTGTAATATCGCCCTCGACGAGATTCTATATTGGATATTTGAATCTATTATATCTATATACAGAGAGTATCTCAGGCGATTTCCGCTGCGAATGCTTCGGCGAGAGTTTGTCGGTCGATTTGTCTTTAAAGCAAAAGTTCGATCGGTAGTTGTATTCTCCCAGGCAACATTCTATTATCGAAAGTTAACTGCTCGAACATTTATTCAATGAAATATTTTACTACTTGGCTTTTTCCTTCAACAGAGTATGAACGCTCGATCTTTTCGTTATATCTTCTTGCCTTAATTTTCTAAATTCTACGTTTGGTGTTTCGACATTTTTGTTAAAGGGAAATCGACCACGTGTTAGTGAAAAGTCCAGAAATCGAAAGGAAAGAGATACCCTTGTATATACATATATAATCTACCTACTTAGTCGCAAAAATCTACATCGGCCCATTTTTTTTTTCTTTCTCTCTACTTTTACCGTGAGAAAATTGCAAGAAAGTGTTGGAATCGATAAGAAGCCGTCGCGTTCTCTTAATCATCTATGTATGTATATCTCAAAACAACGATTATATATAGCCTACCTTTTTCTCTCCCCCTCAGCTAACAGATAAACATTTTCAACAGCTAAGCGATAGCCATTAGAAAACGACACTTTTTCGCACTTTTCCTATATATAAAGACGATGGTACGCACGTAGACCTTTGTGACGAAGTCTGCGCAATATATATGTTTACGCAATTATTGTAATTGAATGTATGTCAATGTGTGCGCGTGTGTGTGTCCATGTGCTGGAGATACGTGTTCGTATTTAATATATATATATATATTTTATTCTATTAATTGTGTGGTATTCTCTCCTATTTATTACAGGATAATGCTACGTGTGGCGTAATCGATCGACCAATCTGATAACAAGTGATTTAGAAAGTAGCGGCGAATATGTGATAAAATTCTTTGACTTGCGTCTTGATGTTTAAATCGAGAGACATGCCCGCAAAAATTCACTCTTCCGACTAATTATTCTTCTACTAATAATAATAGGTACGTACATGTGTCTGTGTGTATACATTTTATATTGTATATATATATCGGGATATATCTGAATATAGAAAATCTTATATACAATTTACATTTAGGAGTTCTCTCTCAGGCGGATTATTAACGATCATTATTAAACACGTTACACGCTACGTTTTTTTTTTTGTTTTTTTTTTTGTTTTTTTTTTTTTTTAAATACGTCATATATTTAATAAACAGTGTCCTTGTAAAAAAAGGCGCCGAGAGATTGGCGCGAGGGATTGCCGTTCCTTTCTGTCGTCGGGGAAAATCCGGGAAGAGGTAGCGCGAACTCTGACCCCTTTCCGCAAAATTATACAACTTTGGCAATAACACGCCTGTCGCGAATACGGCAAATGCTAAACGCGTCGCGATAATAAACGGGTAACGGTGAATTGGAGATGAGAAATTGACGCGACCGTTTCGCATACGTCAGCTCGCTCGAATGCGTCAGAACGTGCGGAACCGGAGACCGGGCGTTTACCGTATTCGATTTATTTACGCGCGGAAACTTACTGGAATATCGTACGACGATAACGGCGATAATTACCTAGACGAAGCGAAGTTATAAGCACGCCTAATAATCGTAGTAGCGATATATATAATATACACAACTATATACGTATAAGTGGTATACAACGTATACGAACGATCTCGTTTCAGCGCGTTTCGTAGTAATATCAACGAGATATGATGTACTTCGCCGTTTCGTTAATTACACGATCGACAGAAGGGAAGGGATTCGTTCCCTTAAAGTTGTCGTTCCGCCGGAAATACAAGCCTAATTCCCTGGAATGAGCCGAGAAGCTGGGGGTAGAGGAGGTCGGGGATGAAAATTAGGTGAATCAAAACGAATCGCGCGACAGGAATCCATTTCCGCGAGATTGAATACCTTCGAGTTATCTAAAGCCAATCCGTGATTCTTCGCGGAGAGGAATTCGTAATATCGCGGAATAAATTCCCATCTCTCAATTCGTTTTCCTCCTCGCGGATGGGACACGGAGCGCCGCGAGATGAATCGTCGGATGATTTTACACATAATTCGTTGGATAATCCGAGTCCTTGTTTTAGATATGTAAAAAAAGAAAACGAAGCATCGAATCCGCGACTAGAAATGGCCAACGATAATTCGATAATTAAAGTCTCTATCATAAACTTTTAAAATAATTTTTATATAAATCAATAACTTTTAAAATAAGTAGAATAAACAGTTTATTATCATTTAAAAATTATTCACAAAGTATCTTTTCCGGAAATAAATTGTTCGATATCAATTTGAATTTTCATCATTCGCTATTATCGCAAATCATATTCTTACATAAGTCAGGAATGTATGTATAAGTTATGAACTGCATATATTATCTTGACTTTTATCTCTAACGATACTCATTCAATACTTATGACGATATCCATCGTAATACCTTCAATAGCCATTTCTAGCCTTGGCTAGCCTCGGCTTGCCTCGATCCATCGATGATCTGTAATTGATGGCATTGATGTTGCTAACAGCTGACGCTCCGACCTGGTTGGGAATGTATTGTCGACTTATTCAAAGGAGGATTTCCAATTTCGAATCAGATTCGCCGATAGCTACATTTCGCGGATATCATTAGCTATCTGTCTCGCCACAATCTTTCACGACCGTATTTATATATAAATATATAGAGCGATTAGACAATAGATAAAATAAGTAGAGCAACGATAAGGAATTAAATAGAATTTTATTTCAAAGTGTTAAATGTAGAGTATATAAAAATTTTAATAAAAATAATTAATTATAAAATAAATAAAATAATACTGTCGTATAATATAAAATAAAAAGAAAAATGTGAAAACAGCTCTTAGAGAGAGATAAAAAATTATTTAAAGAAACGTAGTAATAGATACGATTTTATAAAATCTGCATTTTTTCAAACCTGAAAATCAAATTCCGATTTGATCGCAATATATTATTCCGAGGACGCAAACATATATGAATGTACCGCGGTTCGATTTTAGATTCATTGTATGCACATCACTCGATATACCCTCGAGACACCACTCGAGTATCGACTATAAATACGGCCCTTCAAACGTGGAACTAGTAGTCGAGACGCGTTCAAGTGCAGGCGGCGGATCATCATCGTCATTATCAACATCATCGTTAGCTTCGGCGCGACGTGTATTTAAACATCGATCGCATCGATATCGATGAGGACGTCGCGACGGGATTGAGGAACATTGAGGAGGAAGAAGCACTCTCCGGTCTATCTTGATATATCCATAAAACGGATAAGGATTGATAAGGATAGTCGCGACACGAAGGAAATTATGGACACATTCCGACGATCTACGCTGCGAAAGGGCGGAGAGCGGGAGGGGGAGACGGATTCGTGGAAACGTGTATAATTACTCGCTAATTATCTACGTTTGTTAGAAATTTTCCGTAGGAATGTCTAAAAATGTTTCGGATGCGATCTACCCATAAAAAAAAAAAACATTAAAAACGTTGCGTCGATATGGAAAACGTGTAACTCGTATAATCGCATGTACAATACAGTTACAATCTCGTATAATTTCTCTTGCGATGCGTTCGTCAACAGATCTGTGCCTACGCGTGTTATGTATATATATATATATATGTGTGTGTGTGTGTGAATCTGCACGCATAATGAAATACGTTAACACAACTTGGATCTGCGTGTGTGTAGTATTGTGTGTGTCTGTCTGTTGTTTTATAATTCTAATTAGCATAGTTATTACAAAATTCTCTTACAACTATTCAACAAAAACCAATCTCGTAACAACTCTTATCTACTTGTTGTCATCATTTGCATACACACTTCTCTCTCTCATTCGATTTCGCACTCTCTCTCTCTCTCTTGTCATCTTCGCGAAAAAAAAGGGTTCTGACGCGCGCGCATTACACCAATCCCCCTAATCGTCATGCGGTAGTCTCGGATTGCAGAGCATTGCGGAATTTTCATGGAAGGGCATCGTCACGTCTACTATTATCGATTTAGTACATCGTTAAATTGAGACAGTCTACGGACAAGGGCCATGTGTAGCGTGGCCTTTCGAATAAAACTCTTTTTATAAAATTTTCATTCCGCGCAAGTTACTATTTTTTTTCAGCATATTTCAATAGGAATCCATATATTATTCGGTAATAATTTATTCCTACAACAATCTCTTCAATGTATTTTACTGAATATTTCAACATCAATATTATTCTGAATTTACGTTTCACTAACGCGTTCGCTCCCAGTTCAATATATTTTATCGAATCCATATATTTTCAAATTCAGTATAGTTTATTGAATTGCTATATATATGTAAATAATGGATTAAATAAATGAGAGTTAATTAAATATAGAGTCGCCCTCTTTGGCATAGACCGTCTCAGATAGCGAGCGACTTGTCGGAGAAAATTCGAGTGCTAAAATCGTGCGAACAAATTATATATTCGTTGATCTTCCACAACAATTCGTTGCTTATCCGTATGCAAAAGGAACGGCACTTGTAAAAATTGAAAAGAGAGCGACAATTCCGCGAGCGATCATTTCTGATAATCGACTATATCGTTAAAGCAAGCTCGAGATTAGCCTCGCATGCATTTTTCAC
>NW_021853499.1:49731-61582 GCF_003651465.1 Formica exsecta
CGACGCTAATCATCGGGGTCTTTTCGGCGCTACGTATAAACAAGAGCTTATTGAAAAATTACTAATTACCTGTCGCTATTGTTAGACGAAGAGCTTGGAAGAGTTAATTATAACAAGAAGCGATTATAAGAATCGCGATAAAACTCGGGCCTTGTTGCTACGATATATCCCGATGAATTAATTGTCAATTATATGTATATATATATATTTTTTTTTTACGTTATAAATTACCATTATATATTATCATTATCACAATCAATCCCACATATATATTTATTTTATTTATCTATAAAAAATATGAATTAAATATCAAAATTGAAAAAAATATATAATATCTATGCGAGAAATTTTTTGAAAAAATATGTAACCGGTAAATTACATCCTTTCCGCAATATAATACGATGTATAAATCTCTTCTATAAAAATTAATTCTTCCTATAAAATATCAGAATTTTCTTATTATTTATTATTTATTTAGGATGTGATATGTCGTGTATGGTATAATGATCGGTATTTTTATATTGTTGCCGAAGTATAACATTATAATTAACACCAGGCTCTTCCCGTGCCAGAGCAGCTGCGAAACGCGCGACTTTTTTTCCGGAGATAATAATAAAAAAATGATATCGTCGCACATACTTGCGGCAATGACGCTCGTCGCAGATCGAGATTACCGCGGGACGATCCCGTGGTGGAGTCGAGAAAAACAAGAGCGGGAACTCGAATAACTTGTCATTATCGAGCGGTCTACTGCGTAAAGTGTTAAATTTAAGGTAAAAGAAGCTTCTCTCTCACACGCACCCCCTATCGAGCAACGCGCACACGTATTCGAATAACCCCCCCTTCGTTCGTCGAATAAAAATACTCACCCTCTTCTCTCGTCGGACGAATGAAAGCATTAAATTAACCCATAATCGTTCTTAGAATTCGAAATTCTAAATCTCTCTCTCGAGGATTCTTAGAAAATTATTTCTAGAATTCGAAGTTTCGCGGAGATATTTTCGTTTCTGGTTTCGCCTTTAATAACGAATACGATACGATAAACTTTAACGGGTTCTCGACAGACGGTAGTCGCAGGGATTTAAATCGCTAATAAATCGTTCCCTCGTTTATTGGAATTATCAGATCGGATCGGCGAGGGCCCCATCTCGAAAAGTAATGATCCCCAGAACGAATATATATATATATATATACCGGAAGCAGTACCTCGCCGAGAATCGTCGCGTGTCATGCGGTGTGTCGTCGATCGCGATATATACGATATACAACGCGGGATCAGCGTGACGGGGGAGGGGTGGAGGGGGGGGGGGGGCTTTACATAACGGCACACTTCTCCTTGAGTCTTATAGCGTTGTTGCTCTGCACCGGCTGTAACGACACCGAGCGATTCTTCTCGAGGGTGAGCAAGTCTCGGAACAGGGCGTCCACGTTGTGATTCGTCTTAGCCGAGGTCTCCAGGAAGCCGCAGCCCCAATTAGCCGCCTCGGCCGCGCCCTCGCTCATCGACACCTCGCGCACCGACGGGCTCTCGTCGCATTTGTTCCCGACCTGAGTGTGGATGGTTACCGCCGAGACGTTAAAAGGTAAACGAGACACCAAATTTTTCGAAAGAGGAACATTGACAAACAAAACAATTTCTCGTGCAGGAATAAAAGTCCCTTTTCTTTTCGTGAAAAAATTTACTTCAAAGTCAATCGGATTATTATATAATCTCGCAACAATAGAATATATTAATTTACAGCGCTTCAATTTTGTTTGAGGTTCTTGGACAAATTTTTCAGTGAAAATAGAAACTCGGTAAACTTAACGTCCCTTTAACGATTGACCTTAAAACGACGAAAGCATTGCTATATATACCATAGATGAATAAATTCTTTTTTAATTTATCAAGATCGATAACGAATGATAAAATAGAAAAATTTAAGCGGACACATCGCGATGATCGTAAATATTACGCAAGCTTTTGCAAGTAGTTATTATCGCTGACGTAAAAAAATATCGCGTTCAAGAACTATACGATTATTCTCTCAAGTATATAGAACAAGTCAGACATATATATAAAAAAAAATCAATCGGGAGTTAATTGGTATTTGGAAGTGTGAAATTCATAGCCGAAAGAAATGAAGGGGTTGAGTGGCGTGTTCTTACCAACATGATGGGTATCTGCGAGATATCCTGGCCCTTGAGCTCCCTTATCACGGCCCAGATCGGTCGTAGCTCCTCGAGGCTTTGCCGTGAGCATACCGAGTACACCAAGATGAAGGCGTGACCCTTGCTTATAGAAAGCCGCTGCATAGCGGGAAACTGATGGGACCCCGTTGTGTCCGTAATTTGAAGTGTGCATATGTTTTTGTCACAACTTATCACCTGAAATGCCGTACACACACGGTCACACCGTTGGACGATCGCGCGACGGGCTCGATCCGATCGATCCGCGATACGACTCGACTCCCCCTCGATTCTTGATCCCTTGTGCGTCGATCGCGGATCGAATTGAGTCGAGTCGTAATCGTGAATGATATTCGAGTCCCGCGCGATTTCATTGACAACACTTCTCGTCGCGCACACAGCGAGAATCCCACCAGCATCGTTATTGCAACATACGTCGTGTACACGTGTGTCTTTGTTAAAATTTACGATACCCAGATAGCACACAATATTTATGATAAATATTCATAAATATTTACTACTATTTATTTTTTGAAATATTATATAAATATTTTATACGTATCTTGTATACATTAAGAGAAGAGATCATAAAAAAATTTATTCGATATATTATTAAAATATAAACTAAATATTTTATATAATATTTATGGTAAGTAAAAAATTGTCATTGTGACGTTATTTTGACTTACTTACGAATAATTAAAGTTTGACATGTGTGCGAATTTACATCTACGTATTATCAATGAGAAAATAGTATTACACAAAGATCTCAATTTCCTATAAACAACGTGAGAGTATGTAGAGTTTATGTGATAAATCTCGTTATTATTACCTCGTATCATGTGTTATAGTATGTAATTAATTTACTGTATATGATACGATGTTCTCCCTCTCTCTCTCTTTCTCTTCTATGAAACATAAATCTATCATAACATGCGTGTGCTTTTAACTTATAGGTATTTCCCCATTAGCATACATTATTATGATATTAATTCTACTTTACTACGACTATATAACACTACTACTAGTGCATGCTTTTTAGATATTCTCGACGTTACAATCGCGAATCATTTGCCAATTTCGTGTCTTTATCGTCTCTTTATATCTTATTATTCCTCACTTACATATTATTAGCCGGATATACGAATGAAAATATTAAATTCGTAAATGACAAAGTTATCGCAATCCCGCGACGTGCGCGTGCGAGACACGAGGACATTCGATTAATCGTTAAATTTCGACGCGGAAATTATTATCTACGTAGCGTCTGACGCGTAAAGCCTGTTTTACAGCATTTATAATTTATGACGGAATCCGATCTATAATTTTGCGGCGATGCAGGTGCCAGCAAAGACGTTTGATTATTTTTTTTTCCCAGGGATTGCAACCTAGTATGTAGCATGCATCAAATTAATACATTGTGCACGTGATGGTGTCGTAATTAAATATTAATTAAAATCTACTATTTAACTTCTATTAAAATTTAAATATTAGTTATAAAATCAATTATTCCCTCGTTAATTTTCTATCTTTATTCCTATTCCAAAAAAAAAAAAAAAGAAACAGAGAAGCAGAGAAGTTAAGTTTTTGCTTCGTTTAAATTAATCCCCAACACACGTAATCATTATCTCTAAAATTAATTACATTATTTATCAGAGAGAGGATCGTCGCCGGTTGTGAAAAATGTGTAAATTGTAAGAACGTGCATTTTTTGGGAGGAAATCACGCCGGCGCCCTGGCCGATTCACACTCACCTGTCTGTAAGTATCCTCGATGGTTGGTATGTAGGACTCGCGGAAGGATCCTTTCACAAAACGCAGCACGAGGGAACTCTTGCCGACGCCGCCCGCCCCGAACACGACCACACGATAGTCGTTGCTCTGCTCCGGCATCCTGACATCTGCCGTCCCGGCAACGTAAACCCCCGACGCTCGGGGTCCCTTGCGCACGGAGAGAGCGAGATAGACGACGAGGGGAAGGGGGTGAGTGGGTGGTCGCGGGAGGGAAAGGGATGGGGAGCGTGGGTATGTGTACGAGACGATCACTCTTCGCAAAAAACCTCTCCTCGCAACCCCCGAACACCGCTCGACCTGTCGCACGACACGCAAAAGCTGTACTAGGTGATCCACGGAACCACCCCCGATGTCCCTTTAATCGGTCAATTCGAAGACGATCTCCTTTTGACGTTTCTCGCATTTTTTTTTTCAATTTTTCAACAGCACCGTAATTAATCCGCGAATTAAAAATGTCCGTGAAAAAAATTTTAATATCTTGAAATTAATCACAAACGTCGTTGTCTCTCTCTCTCTTCTTTCAAAAATTGATCGTCTCGATATCTTGGTCGCGAGGAAGAATCGTCTTCGGATCGCCCGGGAATTCTGATGCAAAAGGACATCCGACGGTCCCGGAACACCCCGTATAAATGATGCGCACGCCATAGATCTCCGTCTCGCGCTTCGCCCACGCGGTTAATAATCTGAACCCGTGAAAGGTTACATCCGTCCGTCCTCCTGCGCGTATCTCGTGACGTAGACTCTCCGGTGACGACACCCACGAAGCCGCATTCCCTACTGCATGGGTCCCTTCCTCCTACACAGCCTTGCGCGGGTCTCGCTATCTCGTGCGCTTCCTCGATAACATATATATATATATATCTCTTCCCCTAATGTCCTCAAATTTATATATTTAAATTTAAATATTCCGAGAATATATAAAAATATTTCCTTTACAAATGTATAAAAAATACTTTTAAAATAATTTTAAGAGCTTTCTCGCAACCGATGCGACCATGTGCGTTCACCGTCCGCGAAAAGTCTGTTCGTTTCACTTGCGTCTTCTATACCTTCCTGCAGTTTTCTCTCCTCCTCCACTTAAAGTCCGCGAATATACTTTTTTTTATGTAAATTTTAATTTATTTTTTTTTTAGAGGGTGAAGCTAAGAAGGGAATGAAGCTAAAGTTGAAAGAAACCGAATGAGTTTGTCATAATTGTATGTTCTCTTGCAATTTGTGCATTTAAAATGAAAATAATCGATATGTCACAGAGTGAGAAGGAGAAAAGATATAAAGTATAGGAAATGCAATCAAGGTGAAACAGTTTTGATGAGTCCTATTCAAAGGCAGTACGATTCGAAAAAAAAAAAAAAAAATAGTTTTTTTCCTATTTGAATGTAGAAATATAATTACAGATATTATATATATGATTGAGAATAGCAATATATGTAAAGTAATCGAGAATTTCAATTAATATATCTGATATTAAAAATTATACAATATAAGAGTTAATTATATAAAGAAATGATTTTCTGTCAATTCTGTCAGCTCGAATGGCTCAAAAAGATCAAAGACGCGGAAAAGGATTCGTGAATTAAACGAAACTGGAATTTTCCGATCAAACACACCGGCCAAATTTCGGTAAATTTCATTCTCGACGTATACAGATGCTAAATACACCTTACCTATCATCAGTGTTTGCATTGGCAGAAATAAGGACGGTTCTCTCTGTCTCGTGTGTGTGTGTGTGTGTGTGTGTGTGTGTGTGTGACATCGAAACGTGAATTCGCCAAAATTACAGAAGCAATCAGGGTAATTGCGAGCACTGAAATATCCTCCAATAGTAAAATTAACGATCCTTAGATACGAACGACTATTATTATATATCCGATATAAATACAGGTGGAAAAACAGAGTTCGAAAATATTTGTAATATACCATAGAAAATTATCATTACCGTGTGTGTATGTGTGTATATGTGTGCTATATTTATCCTCCTAGTGTAACGATTACCCCAATCGATCTCGTCGAATCCCATCCCTGTAATTTTCGTTATCATTGAAATCACGAAGTCTATAATATCGTACAATATCACGAATACACGACGATTGCGTGTTTCATTTTCGATCGACTGATTCGTTTCGAATATAATGCGTCTTTATTAGAGGCGATCCTCGTCGCAAAATAATCTTTCAATGACAGAATTTTTAGGAGGACATTGCCAAGATCCGAGGCATTTCCACGCGCGTTGACACTGTCAACTTGACCTGTCTCGTCGGGCTCCATCCCTTCGAAGATAACGACTCAAACTGCGATCGAAGCTTAATTAATCTATCGGACTTTGAGAGACAATTGAAAGATTCGTGCATGTTTGTCGCACATATTTAATAAATATGATGTACTCACGATGACGCTATTTCTGTCTCAACTTTTTTACATTGCCATAAATCGAAGCACGAGTATTGCTCTCGCACTTATCGTCAGGACGAAGGAAGATGAAGTAAAATTGCAATGCGAGAGGAAGAGACCCAGGCGACAATATTAATCCCCCCGATCATTATCGTCGTAACGCGACGTTCGTCACACTCGACCGATCGCGGTAACTGCATCGTCCTGGACGGGAGAACGGCGGGGAGGGCGAAGGGCGGATGAGAAATATATTATATTCCGATAGAAAAATGAGAAAACCTGCTGCGGCCTGCTACACCTGGAAGCTTCCCTCCTCGATTCCGGAATCCCGTTCGATCGCGCGACAGCCGCACTTACACAGACGATCACACGGACGACGGAGAGGCCTCGACGATCGTTTCCTCGCGGCTGTCACTCGCGCGTATTCCGTACAGATGCGTGCGTCCGGTATCCCGGTGGCGGCGAGTTACCCTCGAACACGAACGGAGAGAGGACACGACGTTTCCTTTCGTTCCCCGTCTCTCTCTCTTTCTTTCTTTCTTTCTCCCTCGTCGATTACACGCCTGTCACGAATCGCGACGAACCAACCGACGCGGCAAACTAGCGCGGAGCGCGCCTCCCGAACGTCAACCCCCTGACCCGCTATTCTCGGAGACGCGGCGCGACTGTCAAATTGACCGACGACGACGGTCGGGCTCGCGTCACTTTTACGTACGGACTAACAACGAAGTCGGGTCCCTCGCGACTCTCTCGCGATTGACATGACGGTATTTTTTTCTCGCGCTCTTTCCTTTTTTCCGGATTTCTTTCTTTCAGGTAATCCGCGAGTTTTCGACGATCTCGCGGACGAAAATGAAGCGCGCGCCCTCCGCGTGCGCGTGTGTGCGTGCCAAAGGTGCGCACCGACGCCGAAAGCGTCGCGCGGAAAATCAATAGCGCTTTCATGTATGTGTGTGAGAGCGTGTGCGACGCAGTGACGTGCCGCACGAGCGTGCATTCTGGGCGCGCTTTGGAAAATGGATAAACGTCATCATTTCGATGAAATCGATTTTCGATATGCAAAAATAAATCTTTCGTGCCAATTTTTAGCGCTGGAATTGTCATTTTTATACGCTGCTTCAGCCTCAAGAATTATATTCGTCGAAATTATATCTGTTGCCATTCCTACGTAAAACAATTCCAGGTGTAATACGTCACTCGTCTGTCAGATTAAATAATGTAAAATATTTTAAGTTGCGTGGCATTATTTAAAAATTGTTTGACCATGCTGTTGAAGAATCATTAAACCCTTTTCTCGTGACATATAGTACATTTCAAACTTTTTATAAATTCGCTTTTATTTATCATACAACTACACCTCATAAAAGATAATAATAAGAATTCAGCCTTTGTTGAAGTTATTTTATATACAGATATTCTTATAGATTGCAATTGTTATAGAGCAATTATTATTTATCGCTCTCATTTTGCTTCGGACTCTTTCAACAATGGATTTTTTATCACAGGATCAGTTCCTTCGCAGTGAATAGTGTCGTAGGTCCATTTGCGATTATTCCTGACGATAGACGACCAACTCGGAAATAAATAACTTCGCGACAAAAGAAACCAGGCCTTCATTGGATATGGAAACTCTTATTAAAATACCTGCATTCATGACCGCACTTTAGGGAAGAGCACTTGAGACACGGAAGGTGACATCCGGGGCAATGCAAGCTCAAGCAATCGCAAAGATCGTCCGACGTTTGTATGAAGATACCCTTGTCATCGTACAAATGCCTCCTGTGGCTGTGATACAATCGACGATACAGCTTACGTTTCTCACGCTCGCTGCGCTCCGGATCGAAATTTCGCAGAAACTTTTTGCTTGAATTATCTACATCCTTTTGCCTCGAGCCTCGACTTTTCTACATAGGATAGATAGTTGAAATAATTTATTTTCTTTCAGTAATTATACCTTAATCAAATAATTTCATTGACCGCTGCTTACTCTCTCGCCACGCGCGGGAGCTTGATTGCTCGATGAATTCTCGCCGCTTGTAGAACTCTCCATTTGTCATTCGCAAGACTTTCAACTTGAAATCACGAATATTTATCTTATATTCTTAAATACGTCTACTTATAAAGTAAATAAAAGACATAACCACATGCGGAACCCCTTTTTCGTCTCCTTGTCTGAAGTTGGGCACTTGTAAGATATAAAAATATAACAGGGAAAAGCCTGAGAGGGGTCGCGCCACCGTTTTTCGTAAAACGCTTTTTCTAGTTGGCGCAGTAGCGCCACCTGAATTCATTTTAGAGCCGGCGGAACTACATGGCCAAATTCACTTTTCGCACGGTAAAACGGCCGGTTGGTTCGTGTCCGTGCTAAATTCATTCTTGTGGATAAAAATTGCAATGAAATATTATGGATTTATTAAGGTTTTATTAGCTGCGCGTGATGTTTTGTCATTTTAATATATAATACGAACAGCGATAATAAATTATAATTGAAATTTTTTTATGTATATTTTATACGACGCATGTAAAATGAAATACATAGTTTCTATTCAAAAGTGTCTCCGTATGAATCATAACAAGGTTGTCATGATACGTAAACAATGTTTACACGCGTCAATGTTTATGCCGACAAGGCCAAATATTATATGTTCAGTATTGTCCTAATTCGCTGCCAAAATATTTTACATACTATAAAATTTTACGTATTATAAAAATATACGAAATATTAAATTATAAGTATTTCAAATTATAGATCAATTTTATTTATTCAACGATTAATGTATCACGGAGCTTATCGTTATATTAATTATTCGATTTTGCGATTCGATCGTTTTACAGCACGTTCTTAATCCAATAAATTTTATATCTAGATCGTCGAAAAATCAAATGATATAGCATCGTGGATAAAACATATTTGACTCTGTGTTGTTAAAAAAATAATTATTGTCCGTAAAGATCGCAACGATATGATAATTTATTATTTTAAAGATTCCTGCTATTACAATTAAAATAAAACTTGGAATATTTTATATATGTATTATATATTGCATGATAATATCGAATAAATCGAACTATCGAAAAAATGAAAAAAAGAACGAGCAATATGTATATATATCTTAAAAATAATACAAATGATAATCAAATTTATAAATTACTTACTGCATATCGTTGCTCCGTACGTCGCCTGATGTTGCTTCAGATTTTCTTTTTCTCTCTTTTTCATCCTTTGCTGCTTCCTCGTGGCACTTACACTCACTCACGAAAACACGATTAATTATGATTAGTCGTATGCGGTGATCGCGAAATATTTCGCACGGCACTCTTGATCGCGGAACAATTATACGAGATATACACTTTAATTATTATATCATAAGAGAGTAATACAGAAAGTATGATTCGCACTCATTTACACGAGGCCAAAATCATGCGCATCGTTGCAAGAATTATATAGCAATCGTTTAATTAATATATCGCTATTGAGAATTTAATAAAAATTTATATTACTTAATTATTTATATTTGCAATACAGTTTTGTATCTTTTATTGAAAATTATAATTAATCGTTAATTATAATAATCATAGCAATTAATTAAATTTAAGAATATACGAAGCGTTTTGTACCACTACGTTACTGCTTGAATGTCGCCGTATGAATGATAAAAAGACCATACATGTAAACAATAGGGGCGCCAAGGCCGAATACTATATGTTATTGAAAAGTCGTCGCCAAAATATTTTACGTATATTTTATTATATATGTATACGCGGAATATTAAAATATATAAAGCATATATTTTAAATTATGATTAATTATTTATTGAACGATTGATATATCACGATTGATGAAGCCTTTCGTTATGTTAATTATTCGATTTTGCGATTCGATTGTTTAATTGCGCGATCTTAATTCGAATCATATTTACATGCAATCGAAAGTCGAACAATAAAGCGTCAAACAAGATATATTTAAATTGAAGTATTTTTGAAGAACTAATTATTGCTTATAAGGATTGCAACAAAACAATAATTCATAATTTTGATTTTTTCTATCACTTCAATTCTTGATTAAATGTGTATATACGTCACGCGAAATGCGCTCTTCGAAACCTATCGTAGCGATATAATTACGTTTATAATATTAAATTATATTTATTATTTAAAATATATAAAAGATAACTAATTATTAATCTTATCAAATTATTTTCCGATACTTGTCGTGATCGCGTTTAGGAAAGAAATTTTACGAAGTGTCTTGCACTGCTATTTTACTGTTCGAGTGTTGCCGTGTGAATCATATAACACATAGGAAAGGAATTTGAGCGTCTCGCCCCACTACAGTTCTATTCAAGTATTGATGTATGAATGATAACAAAGCCGTGATACGTAAACAATAGCACGCCAATGTTTATGTCGCCAAGGCCGAATACCATATTAGGTATTGCTAATTCGCTGCCGAAATATTTTACGTACTATAAAATATATATGCAAAATATTAAATTATATAAGTTTTTTAAATTATGGATCAATTATTTATTAAATGATTAATGTATCGCGGAGCTTATCGTTATGTTAATTAATCGATTTTGCGATTCGATCGTTTTACAGCACGTTCATAATCCAAATTATATCTAGATCGTCGATCAAAAAGTCAAATGATAGTCAAATGATAGCATCGTGGACAAAATATATTTGATTCTATTTGTTGTTAAAGAAATAATTATTGTCCGTAAAGATCGCAACGAAATGATAATTTATAATTTGGTTTCTCATTACTCTAATTCTTATATTTGATTAAATGAATAAAATACGAAATATGCGATTCGAGATTTATCGTCACAATATATATATATAGTTATATATTATTTATAAATATTAATTAATTATCAATTATATTATAACAGTAAATAATTTCCCGATAGTGATTGCGATCATATTTAGGCAAGGAATTCGACGAAGCGTCTCGCAAAACTATACTTTCCTGCTCGAGTGTTGTCGCGCGGATGATAACAGAGTCGAGATATGTAAATAATAGCGCGCCAATGTTTACGGCGCGCCGCCAAGGCTAAACACATGGTTGTTGATATTTCGTTGGCAAAATATTTTATGTATTATTACATAGTATATCTAGACCAAGTGTTAAGAAGTGCGGGTCAGATATTAGACAGAGATAGCATGCTTTGTATCATCATTTTCTATCTTCGTCTTTTCATCCTCTCTACTTTTCTTTTTCCAATTAACGAAGGCTTCTTTACCCTATCACGCATCATTGGAAAAGGACAGATTGGTGATCATACAGCTATCTCTTTCTATTTTTTGACGCATTCTGACTACGGGAGATGTAGAGGTCTAGATATTATACGTTTACGACTATGCATATATATTATATATATATATATATATATATATATATATATATATATATATAATTTTTATATTTTTTTTTATTTTCTACTTCATATCGCGACTGTTTTTGTTATTACGTCTCTGTCGGGCAAACTAATTCG
>NW_021853499.1:63426-63926 GCF_003651465.1 Formica exsecta
TAGGAAAAATATTATTTAGAAAATTTATTGAAGAAAATTTATTTCATTTCATATGCGTATATATATATAAATATTTTAATAATAATTTATTATCGCTATCCGTAGTTTATACTAGAATAACAAAACATCACGTGCAGCTGATCAAACATGCATTAATAAATCTATAATATTTCTCTACATTTTTTATCCACAATGATGGATTTAGCACGCATCAACCAGCCGTTTTACCGTAACATCAAAAAATGAATCTAGCCGTGTAATTAGCCGGCTCTAAAATGGATCTAGTTGACGCTATTGTACCAGCTAGAAAAAGTGTCTTACGAAAACAAAACAATAATTTATAATTTTGATTTCTGTTTTATTAGAATCCTTGATTAAATACACATCACGTGAATTACGCTCTTTAAGACCTATCGTTGCCATAATTACAGTATATGTATTATTTAAAATATATAAAAGATAACTAATTATTATATAATTATATTTAAAAATTAGGAAAA
>NW_021853499.1:64293-70001 GCF_003651465.1 Formica exsecta
TAGGAAAAATATTATTTAGAAAATTTATTGAAGAAAATTTATTTCATTTCATATGCGTATATATATATAAATATTTTAATAATAATTTATTATCGCTATCCGTAGTTTATACTAGAATAACAAAACATCACGTGCAGCTGATCAAACATGCATTAATAAATCTATAATATTTCTCTACATTTTTTATCCACAATGATGGATTTAGCACGCATCAACCACCGTTTTACCGTAACATCAAAAAATGAATCTAGCCGTGTAATTAGCCGGCTCTAAAATGGATCTAGTTGACGCTATTGTACCAGCTAGAAAAAGTGTCTTACGAAAAACGGCGACGTGACCCTTCTTTCTGAGCATAGATATAATATGTATGTAGACGAGCGACTCCTATATACTGATAATGTTTTACAAGTTTCTTCGCCCTGATTGGTCCATCAATCGCTTCGAAGTGAATGTAGCGTCAAACCGGAGTGCATCTCTTGGATCAAAGATATCCTATCTAGATATTTGTGTATTATGCAATTCAGAACTGCATCAGCTGTAATTGACAATTTGACAAGCGGATGAAAGGTAAAACCGATAAAAAAATAGATAGCAAGTAGTTAAATTTTTTAATCGACAATCACACGACGCAAATATTTATGTACGATCCGAAAGTATCGGATTTTAAGACAAAAATAAAAATGATGTCTTTTAATAACGTTTGTCGAATCTAATAGCAAAGCAACAATAGTTATCGGAGCCCAATTGATCCATAAATTTGCTGAAATGGCTAAACAATCGTACAGCATCGTGGAATATTATGCAGAACACGAGGGCTATAAGTGCGGCTATTGCGAAGGTTCCGACACGAACTTTAGTCACGGTGAGCGCAAAGATATCTTCATGCCACTCTAAAACACTTCAAAATAGATGTTTTTTTTTATTGCAATTTGTATAAAAATCCATCGTAGGACACACATTATATTTCTTGTTTGTTACCAGGCATGTGGGCACATTCGTTGACAGTGCAAGATTATCAGAGTTTGATAGACCGAGGATGGAGACGAAGCGGCTGTTACTGTTACAAACCTACTATGAACTTAACCTGCTGTCCACAATATACTATAAAGTGAGTGATATTCCTTTCAGTTTGAAATGTCATATTACTTAATTGTAATTCTGACTGAGATATAACTTAGAGCCAAATGTTCATGAATAATAACTATTTTTAGATGTGAAGCATTAGACTTTAGAATATCAAAATCTCAAAAAAAGATTTTAAAGCGTATGACGAAATTTTTGAGAAACGAATTGACAAACGATAATGTTGGCGCTACAAGTGAAGATCAACAAGATAATATAGGTAACATCTTTAGAATTTTAAGAAGGGAATCTTGGATTAATAATAATAACACTTGTGAAAATTGTTTAACAACAACTTTATAATATTTATTATTAGATATAAATAATAAGGAAGTATGTAATTATGCAAAATATTTGACGAAAGCGGAAAAAAATGCGTCTCAAATTAATGTTTCATCTGTTGATGATGAACTTAGTGGAAGACTGTCTGTCAAATTAGTAAAATCCAAATCTCAAGTAAACTCTACTTCTGCATCGAGGAGCAGTCAAGAACAGATAACAAATTCTGACAGCAAAAGCAGTCTGCATGTTAGAAATGAAATTACTAATGTAGTGCCTTGCAAGAAAGCAAAGATCTTACGCTTGGAACGCAAGCAAAATAAATTGTTGGCTCAAGGTAAATCGCAAAGTGAAATTGAAAGTATCATGAAAGAGAGAAAACAACAGAATTATATTAAGCCTTTAGAGGAATTATTCGATGAGGTGTATACTGGTTTAAAAAAGTTGGAGGTAATACAATATCAACGATTAAACTTTGAAATCATTATTTATTTTATCAGATGTTTCCTGATTTTTATTATAAAAAAATATTATTCTTATTTTTATACACTGTTCTTGATATGGTCCTCTTTTCTCCAATTTTGCTCATATTAAAGGTATATTATATATAATAAAACAAGTAAAAAATCCAATAATAGCAGTAAAATATTTGCTGAATATGCCGGCTTTATGTTAAAACTCACACAATGAATTGATCAACAACATATTTACATATTTAACTATCTTGCACAAAATTTATTTAAATATTATATTATTTTATCATCACTTCAATTTTTATGATCTTTTAATTTGATTATAAACTGGTCGCAACGAATTGTATTTTTCATTGCGATAAATATTGCCTTTTGAGAGATTTATATTAAATTGATGATTTTTGTAAGCTGAGATTAGTTCGAACTGCGCCGATGAGTCCTGAATACCTAAAGACCTCGAAAAAGTCTTACGAAGTTTATAAAAAGTATCAGATGACGATACATGGAGACCAAGCTGAAAAGATCACAGAACAACAATATACGAGATTTCTCGTGAAGTCACCTTTACAGGTAATCTTATACGATTTCGTATAAGGTGTCTCAATCTTAGACAGAAACTGCTTTAAGACGAGACTCTAATTCAAGCGTATACTAATTTCAGAAATATAAGACGCGGCAGATTACGGCAGATGTCTTAATGCAGAACTGTCTAAATTATATATCGGAAAAAATAGAAATCATAGATTTGATTTGAAATTAATTATATTATCTGTAAATAAGCATTGTAAGAAACCATAATAGATGACTATGCGCTTTTGATTCAATTTTTTTTTTTTATTTTCTATTATAATCAACAGTCTTCTTAAGTAACTCTTCCAAAATTATACATTTTGATACACTAATAAGAAGCTATGCTGGCAGTCTTACGACGATCAAACAAGCACTATAGGCAACTATGGTCTATACATAATTGGAGCAAAGTGGACCTTTCTTTTTAAACAATCAAGAAACATTTGATTACATCATTGCTGGTCAACGACCATAATAGTAATTTTCATATCAGACACAACTTTATTTATTAACTAAATGTTACATAAATTTTACACCTACAAATGTCTAGATGAAATTGGTGAGAGTGATGTCAGACGAGTTCCTTAGTACCTTTGATGCGAGCGCAAATCTTTATAAAAGATATCAAATGGTGATTCACAATGATACTCCGGAGGAATGCAATCAAAAGTCATTCTTTAACTTTCTTGTAAAAAGTCCCTTGCAGGTACACTTTGGTTCTAATCTCAAATAATAGAAAAATTGCCTTGAGATTCTTTTATGCATTATAATCAACAAGGATACTTATTTATTTGTAATACTATCATACATATATGTATTGTTTTCATTTTACGAAAGCGCAGAGTCTATAATTTTTTATAATCGTTAAATCAATAATCTTTATTATTAGTTTTTAATAATTATCATAAAAATGAAGTAAAATGCCTAAATAAACCTAAAATAATAAAATAATCTTTTAAAGCAATGGACACCCAATAATGGACCACCTCAAGGATATGGCTCTTTTCATGAGCAATATTGGTTAGATAATGAATTAATAGCAGTCGGAGTGATAGACATTTTGCCGTCGTGCGTCTCGAGCGTGTACTTTTTTTACGATCCGGCATATAGTCAACTCTCTTTAGGAACTTTTAGGTTTGTATTTAGGTCCTTAATTGAAATCAAAATTTATTCTTTTTTAAACAAATATTTAAATTTTTATGGTACGATTAAATTCACGGATAGCTACAACTCTGAATAATGTATTTATTATTTCCAGTTCTCTGCGAGAAGTTTATCTAACGAGACAGTTTAACAAAGTCGCGAGTGACCTGAAATACTATTATATGGGCTTTTACATTCATACATGTCCGAAAATGCGATATAAGGCCAAAATGCGACCATCGAAACTTCTATGTCCACAAACATATGTGTGGTGCGACGTAGAGCCCTGTTTAATTAAATTGGACAATGAAAAATACAGTCGTTTGAATGACGATTCGAACGCGATTGATGAGGACGGTATAATCGATATTCGAGAGGTATATTTTTTTAAGAAATAATGCAAAAATTTGTTACGATTTTTTTTTGTTAATGTAATCATGTAATTTTTGTGTGATAAATTTGGTAATGCAATCATGTAATTTTTGTGTGATAAATTTGGTTAAAATATAAAATTAAAATTTTCTAGGTGTTGTAAAATTTTTTAAATTTTGGTATTGTGTGTTAAAATTTTTGTTATTTTATCGTAGAAACATCTTTTTAGGTACTGATTTTATACAAGCGTATTGCGATGCCATATAAGAGATACAGGGAACAACAAAAAACATGTCAAACAACACGGGAAGAGAAACGCAAAATAGAGGAATATGCCAGCCTTGTCGGAATGCCATGCGCGCGAAGGATGCTGCTCTATCGCTAATCCGGAGAATAATTATATATAAAAGTAACTAACAATATCGTATCTCGGAAACTTATCGTAAAAGATCCTTTGAAAAATGTTTTAGAGATTTATAATTGTTGGCTGATATCATGGACAAGAAAATTGTTAATTTAGCTAAAACAGAGTTTGCAACAAAATTTGCTTAGAATAATTATAAATTTGAGTAAAAATAATTACATTTTATTATTACACTATTTATGCGTTTTTTTTTTATTTTGTTATCGATACTTACGTATATATAGAGTAGAACAGTCGATATGTATGTCAGTTGACTGAAAGGATAATGAGGTAGAAAAACAATATTTCTTTATTCAACCATATATCAAGATATAAATACATGAAAGAAATTTAATAAAACAATTAATGTGAAAATCGATAAATAATGAACAAAGCTACGCAACACTAAGGAATAATATAATTTTATCATACGTTTTCTAAACATTCTAATTTTTTAAATTTCGCCTCTTAAATTTCTAGTTTTATTTTTAAATATCTTGATCTTTCAGATATCTTTCAGTTATTTTTTCAAACCTTTTTTAAAAACGTTCTAATTTTGTAATCTTTTTTGGACGTTTTTTAAACTTTTGTTTCATTCAAATTATTATTGTCGATAATTAAACATCTTTCTCGCGTCGTGTTTATGACGTGTCGTTATTAAAATGAAAATTTTGGATTTATTAGGAACATATATTAAGTTCGCGCTACATCGTCGCTAGGCTCCGGATTAATTTGTCTAGCTTCTATATCAGTCTGCGGTCTGTCGAGAGGTCGATACTCATTCCAGCTCTGTATGTCACCCTTACCTCCGAACAGGAATACGACCATACTTCCGATGCACACTCCAGCACCGATCCAGAACAGTATCTGCCATCTATCAATTGGATTCTAGCACAAAGGAAAAAGTGATTTACATTAAAATCGATGTTGTATTGGACAACAATACAAGTGAAATACAAGCTATTTTTGCAATGTAACTCATAACTTACAATTTGACATGTAAAATCTGTATTAATATCTAGCACAATAATAGATAGATTGTAATCCAATGCAATTTAATATTAATTAATTAATGATGATAAATGAATTTAATAATCGAATAAATATATATATGACAATTCGGTGATTATTAATTAGTAAAACGAGTAAGATCGAAAACTCGAGAATGATGAAAAATGATATGCATATGATAATCGCGAAATACGAAGACAGGAAGACGAACATAGTATATTCTCCGAGCGACAAAAACAAAGAGGAAGGAAGTCGCGTTGCTATAATCGAAATGAATTTACTATTCGTCGCATGAGACTTCTTACGTAATGTCACATGCATGTGTCCGCTCTTTC
>NW_021853499.1:70023-71349 GCF_003651465.1 Formica exsecta
CCCTTCGTCGTTCGATGATGCCTAAGTCTCCAAGAAGACTCGCGTAATTTGCGTTAAAATGACATTTCGAGATAAAGATTTCTATTGTAAAAGGTAAAAAATATTACAATTATTTCACAGATGCAGCAGATGCAACAGTTCGGATGATCATACATAAATATGCTACACATATTATTATGCAACACTGCCAAGCAAGAGCGATAACTCGGGGAAAACTTAACAACTATGGTCAACAAAGTGGATTACACAGAAGCGAGCTACATACAGTTAAACAATGAATGATTATAAAACGCAAGCGAATTACATAGATATACATAAAATTGCAGTTATACAACAGATGATTGTAAAGCGAGTGACGGATATAAATAATAACATGATTCCCTTACGAAAGCTTGTGGATCAATAAATCAAGATTTAAATTGAAAAATTAGGAGTTAGCTTTGTGAGCGTTGAGATACAATAATAAAATTACAATTGCGTGTAATTATAATAAAAATCATCATAAAATCAATATCATAAAATTATTTACGATAATATTCTATATTTTACATGATTTTGACATAACTTATTCTCGTTTTAACGAAAAAGTTCCTTTGATCTATTTCTGATTTCGATATTTTTCAAATTTAAATTTTATCTCGAATGATATAATAATACGTTTAGAGAATTATTATACAAGTTATTTTTTTCAAATTAAAATAATCAATTTAAAGTAAATACTTACTCCGAATTTGCCGGCTATCTCTTCGACTAACGGCGGGATAACAAAGCCGGAACTGCTACCGACTGTATTCATGATGCCATAAAGAAAGCCGGCAAAGTTTGGCGCGAGATCCTGATTGTTCGACAGATTCGAGATAAGAGCAGCGCCGTTGAAGCCCAAGGCGAAGAATAGAAAGACGTTTGCAAGCACGAAATCACAGCCAACGTAGCCGACCAGTATCAGGAAGATGCCCGGTATAAAATGCGCTGGAAGAACGTAATTACATTACGTAACATTTCCGATTGTAAATTCGATGTACTCTGTGTCCGAATTTGATCTCAACATATAAGAATTATTTATATGTATAATGTGAATATTTGTAATTCTTAAAATTTGAATAATTCACGATTCACGTTCGGTGATAAAATGGATTTTGACTTTGATCAAAATTTTCAAATCATACATTTTTTTATAAATTTATATAAAAGCCACATATTTATCTAATATACGGTAAGGATACTGGTAGTTCTAGATTATTAATGGAATGAAAATATTTATATATTTATATGAAAATATTTATATATTTATAAAACTGATATTTATATATTTATAAAACTAATATT
>NW_021853499.1:71737-73573 GCF_003651465.1 Formica exsecta
ATAAAACTAATATTTATATATTTATAAGAAAAAATTGACAATTGCTGTTTTCAAAGAATATTTTGTGATATACTTACAGAATATAGTCGCCAGCTTTCGTAAGAGACCAATGCTAATGATCTGCCTCCTTTTGATGGTGTCACCTGCCCAGCTGAAGAAGAATCCAAAGAGCATCCTAGCAGCCCATGGTGCACCAGCCGCGGCGCCGCCCTGCGTCAATCGGAAACCCAATGCTTTCGTCAGGTACAACATGAGCGAGTTTTGGTAGAAGAAGAGCAAGAAGAGATTTCCATAATGGCATATGACCAGACTGATGAACGGTATCGATGTAAATATCTGTCGTATCGGTGTTTGCTTCCACCTGGGTTTGTCGGCACGCACTATACCCGCCTGCGCGCTATAGAAAAAAAAATCGCGATCGATTAAATTGATTTGTAATCGGCCCAAGACGAGCTGTTCTTCGTGGTTCTTCGAAGGAACCAGTGATAATCGTGAGTGATCGCATCATTTCAATTTATTTTGCGAACGTACTGAGATGTGTGACATAAGTTTTATGTAATTGATTTGAAAAATCTTGATACGAATTTTTTTAAATTGAAGATTTATATAAATATATTAATCTTTATGTTATTATTTATACTTTACAGTCTGCTGTATCGAATAATGCATCGCTAACGTAAGATGCTATGTGGAAAGGAAAATAATATATTCATATATTCTATATTATATATAGAATGTAAAAAACGGATTAAACTATAGGATTATTCACTCTCGGAGGAGGGACTCACGTTACAATATAATTCTTCTCCTCGTCGGAGATGGCCGGATGTTCCGTGGGCGAATCGTAGGCGATCACTGCCCAGACGAGGGTCCATACCAACATCAGCAGGGACGGTATGTACCATCCACTTTCCCAATTGGTGCTCTCTGCGATTCCGGCTATCATCGGATATGTGAGTATAGTACCGAAGGTACCGCCGAGCAGGGACCAGATGAAGCGCGCCCGCTCGTGCGGCGGGGCCCATTTAGCAACCATGGTGTGACAAGCGGGGAAAATGACACCACCGGTGACGCCGATGATGACCCGCGAGAACATTAAAAATCCCCAATGACACTGCGCTATGAACGGGCTCACCAGCGATATCACCGCGGCCAGGATCGACGTCCAAAGGATTGCGTGTCGCGGTCCGTATCTCAGCGACAGCCAGCCGCCGATGAAGTTGCCGGGCACGTTGCCGTAACCGTAGGCGGCCAACAGCTGACCTCGCACGGTCGGGGTCCATTCGAACGGTTCACCGCTGAAAAACGCAAACCGGGCGTCCGGCGATCGTGGCATGCTCGCCGTTACCTGACGACGTTGCAGCGAGTGCAGTCTCTGGTCCCGTTCCTCCTGCATGCGATCCAAGACGTATTCCTCCAGGTAGCTGCCCGGATCGAAGAGATTGACGACGTCGCGCCGTCGTCGCGCGGACTCATCATTGTACACGCACGCGCCGCCATTCGTGTAATTGATCAGCGGCTCATGGATCATCGGCACTACCAGGATCGGCATTTGCAGACGACACGCGTAGCTGGTCCAGCAGGCGGTGAACATCATCAGGCACATCCATATACGCATCGGGATCCATCCTACCGATCAAGAAAAATAAAGTTTTCACGAAAGCTCTTAGATTATTGAAATTGATATAACGTTGGACGCGATTAGAAATATTTTATAGAGTATCCAAAAATATAATTAGAACTTCCCCCCCCCCCTCCTTTCTAGGTATAAATTCTTTAGATAAATTGAGACCAATTTTCAACAACGAAAATATGCACGAAAAAAGATATATATAT
>NW_021853499.1:74590-85509 GCF_003651465.1 Formica exsecta
TATATATATATTAATAATATATTAATAAGCAATTAAAAACTAATTTTTTTCACGGAATAAATTTAGATATATGAAGCTACATATAAAGTCCAGTTTTTAGATTTTTTCTACGAAAAATGAAAAGTCCAAGATAAAAAAGGAAAGAATTGATAGAGATAAAAAAATGTAAAGAATTTTGTTGGAAAGGAAACCCGAAGCATTATGTATTATTTATCGCTTTCCACCATTCTTAGCAAGCAATACACAAATTAAAGTGTTTATTGGAATTTAATCGCATAATTACAATTATAAATGCATATTTATCTCGATATTTTATGTTGTACCACATGACGTTTCTAAGTACTAATAAAATGATAATGTCGAAATCGGATATTTTTTTCTAATGAGACAATTAACATTCTCTTTTGGCTTAAAGTATAAACGTTTAACAGACATTGCAAAAGAATGACATCATTATCGAAATGGGGAATGCCGGAAAATTAACATTTACAGAAAGATATACGAATATTATTAAATTAAGAATACATATAGCGTATAATAAAGCTCCTTTTTGCTTTAATACGTTTTACATTCTCGTGGAATGTTATCTTGGAAAATTGTTCTATTCGGAGCAAAACAAATAGATGAAATAACCTGCTTCAGTCTAATATATAACGTTCGTTATGTATCCTCTAACGAGATTTTAACTCGATCGCTT
The DNA here is from genome assembly GCF_003651465.1 of Formica exsecta. Classification (NCBI taxonomy): domain Eukaryota; kingdom Metazoa; phylum Arthropoda; class Insecta; order Hymenoptera; family Formicidae; genus Formica; species Formica exsecta. Next base: position 75,288 of record NW_021853499.1, read on the forward strand.
TCATCGTACGATCCGCGCACTTACGTAATATAAATTTCCAGAAAATCGGTGGAGTACGAATCGAAAGCACGTTTTCGCGCAACGCCCGCATTTAGAAATATTTTAGAGAGAAAAAGTTCACAACCGATTATGCGAAACATTACCATGTCAACTAGATTCGCGAACGATTAGTTTCTCTCTCGAATATCGCAGATCGCAGCAAGCCTTGTGTCATTTGCTTCTCGAGATTCTGCCGTTATATTCAGTTTAATAAAGTTATATTATCGCCCTCTCATGTATGGAAATGGCTTTATCTGATAGAGGATTATAATTATGTTATCACGAGCTAATTTTTTATCTCATCAAATAAAATAGTTAATTATATTTTAATTTTTTAGGGATAATTTAAATTAGCGTTAAACGCGATTATAATTGAATATCTTCTTAAATAATTTGTAAAAATTTCAGAAGACAATGGCACAGAAAATTCAGAGAGAGAGAGAGAGAGAAGATAGTAAATATTTCTTGTTTCATTAAATAAAAAAATTTGATTGTGTGATATTTTCTTATAATCTCGGTTAATGATTGATTCAAGTTAGTACTCTCTCTCTCTCTCTCTCTCTCTCTCTCTCTCTCTCTTCTCTAGCTATAGTTAACTAAATATATATTTTTTATCCTTTTTAAGAAAATATGCTGAGCAGGAAAAACAAACTGCCTGGAGGAAATATTTGGGTATAGATTATATATACCAGATACAAAAAGGCATACAAGTACAAATAATTACAATAATATAAAAAAGTTACGAAAGTCCTGTTTCACAAATGTTACAGAAATTTAATTAAAATTTTATATACTATTTCTACATCTCCTGCTAATGCGTTTGTGAAAGTTGTTATTTTAAAATTCATCGTTAAGACGAAAATTTTTGATCTTGTTGATAGCAGTGAAACATTCTTGTTCTACTACATACAGAGAAAATGTACAAATGTATTTTATCGGTCATGTTATACGCGAGCAAGAAATTATCCTCGCGAAAGTATCCTTATTTAATGTTATCTGGTAATTAAACGGTCATTGTCGGTCACAAACGCACGATCGATCGTTGTGCCTGGCACAGTCTTGTTATTCATAAACTGTAGGTATCGTGAGTTGTTATATTTTGAAAAATATATCAACACGACGTGGTGTAAGACCTTGTTGGGATAACGGTTTAAATAGGAAAATCTACGAAATTCAAAATCGTGTAAATTATAACAAAATGAATAAGCTATATATTCCTGATATAATTCGGAATCATCAATCGCAAGAAAACTAAATTTATATTAATCCCACGATATTTATGTATAAAGTTTCATGTAAAATGGGTTTTTCAAATATTTTTTATAAGTGAATGAAGATGTTTGAAGTCTTAGCAATTCTCAAGACGATTCCCAAGTTTTAACTTATAGTTGACAACGGAAATTAATAGTAAATCCGCAAAGTTTTACGAAAAAAAGCCGGTCATGCAAATCTGCATGGTTGCCTTCACGCGCAACAAGGTTGAGTAACGGACACTATCCAGAAACTATGTCAAAAATGCCGAAAGTAAAAGCAAATATATGCATATAAAAGACGGGGAAAATTTTTCCATTCACCTAGAATCGAGCGAGTAATTGACGGAAATGCATCATTGAGTTGCAAAATTAATCTTAATTTTTTTAATATTTTACTTTCTTTCGAAATAATGGACAATGTATTAAATTCTCTTTCATTTTGATTAGGATGGAATAAGTCTTGCACAATCTTAGAGGATCAAGAATCTTAAAAATGTCAATTTATATGTATATTTTATGCTACATTATATTATCTTAAATATTAAATATCGAAGGCTGAAACGTAAAGGGACAAAAATGTTTCACTCTTGATATAATAATTATTGAGAGCATTAAATGTACATATCGCGTTTATAAATTTCACAAATCAGAACAGGTTTTTCGACAAATATCGCCAAAAGTAAAATCGTTAGAAGACGGAAATTCCTCTCCATTTATGCGATAATAATTGTTAATAGAGTAGTTAATACATTTCGGAGTCTCGAGTTTGCAATATAAGATAAATTTTGCAATAAAAATAAGTTTGCAAAGGAAAATTTAACTTACGTGACAATAATTGGTAAAATCGTTGCTGGTGTTTTTGAAACTTCATATTGTGTAGTATCAATTGAAAAACCGGCGAAACTCAAAGGAACATAATCTCACAAACTCACGACACTTGTGTTGATCTTTGAAATTTTCGCACATGGGCCATGACCATTTGACTGTTGTTCGTCATCTAGCTTTGTAAGGGAATGATTTTCTGTCGAAGCACTCTATTTATACCCCCACACCGGCCGCTCTTGCTACAGGTGTAGGAAAGTTAGAATAGAAGTGGGGGAGTTTCAGTGGCAAAATGAGAGAAGATCAAGGGTTTCTTACCCAAAAACCTCTTTGACAAAAGCGTTTCCGGACCGATAATCTCGGCAGCAATCTCATTTTTTATTTTTTATTTTTTTAATATGGAAAGTTTTGCTAATTATGTAATATAATATTTTCAAAATTAAAGTAGCATATATAATAAAGAAAAGATGTTATGACACTATTATATATATGCCAATTTTTCGAAAAAAATTGTACCGTTTTTTGTTATAATAAGTACTTATTATAGCTAGAAAAAAAAACAGTTCAAATGCAGAGAATGTCCTATGCATCGATATATGGCACACGTTTAGTGTTATCGACCGATTATGCAAACGTAAATCGTGCGTGCAAACATTAAACTTTTATCTGCGAGAATAGTATGCCGTTTTACGTATACATTCTATTGTACAACAATTTCTATTGTACATACAATAATGATGTATTTGAATGTAGGACAAGCTGACCTTAAACTGAACTGGCAAACTTTACTCATTCCAGCAAAAACTAGAATTAATAACATGACAATAATTTGTTTTATATACTTATTTCGGAGATTTGTTTATTTACAAGAAATATCATATAAAGTACTCACTTTTTAATTAAAATATTTGCTAAAATTTTCAGAACGTATCTGTATATTTTCAAGTAATGAAATTCTTGATAAATTGTAATATATGTATATGATTCTCTCTGTGACATATGATTCATTATATATTCCGCGCTATTTCACATTGCTTTTACACGATAAGAATATTTTAAGCGTGAAATTCCAAAAGCAATGCAAGTTTTACCAATCTCATTACATTCAATTATCGTTCTGCCATTTCACTATTCTCGCGATAATGACATTCGCGTTGCGAGTCATTTCATATTTCGCTTTCTACAGGCTTTCTACTCGTTCATTGTAATTCGATGAGCATAACTAGTGTCCGATCGAAACTAAGTTTTGCAGCCGAAACCGAAACCGAAACCGAATTTCGGCTTTTGTCTGAGTTTCGGCCGAAACCGAAACCGAAATCGAACTTTTTCTTTAAGTCAGTTTTGCTCAATATATTATGCTTATTTATTGTATAGGAAATATAAGAGTTACTTATTTAAAATAAAGACACATAAATTTTATTTTAAATTATTTATTATTTGTAATTTGGTACATTTTTGAATGTTAATTATTAATTATTATATTAATGTTTTGTTTATAATTTATAACATGTACGGAACACATAGAAAAAGAAAAGCAAGTCTTATGATATACAGGGTGTCCCGCAACGTGATGTCCACACTGAAATTGTGTATTCTTTTTGTCATTCTAAGTCAAAAAGTCTTAATACACATATACCCTAAGAGTTCCAATATGAGTATATGTCGGCATTTCTCCATAACCTCGGCTCTGTCAGATAGCAATATATATTTCGTTTTAGTACAGCAGATCCTTGTTCTTCAAGATCATCTACTGCATCGGTCCGATCAGAGGAGTTATCATGGGTATCCCATAATTCTTCTTTTGCCTGCTCAATATCTAACTGTTCTGATTATGACACATGGATTTCCACTCTGTTTACTTCGCTTTGCTGTACATTTAAAAAATGTAATATTTCTTTTATACTGATGTCTATTTTATCGTTATATTTATATATTTTAAATGTATTTTTAATTAATTTAAATTTCTGACTTAGGGGAATCCCGTAAATCCAAATTAAATTCGAATTAAATGATTTTCGTTAGATTTGTATTTTGGCGCGATAAAGGCAATATTACGATTACGTAATGTTTCTTATTTATCAGCTGATAATATTGACGGTCATGGAGAGCACGAGTCAACGATCATGATCTAGTCGTGACTTGTGAACGGCGACGAGTGTATATATATTTACGCTCTTGATGCACCGTGCAAGACATTCGTGTTAAATCCCGCGTGTACTCTTTAAAAATCGAACGAACGTCAAGATGAAAACCGGAAATCAAATCGTGGCGGAAGCCCTGAAGGAGCAGGTATTGCCGATTTTATTATTTTAATTTTCTATGACAAAGAGTTTTATTAGTGAACTATAAAATTATATATACATAATCGATATAAATCAGTTTTTTTAGATTGCAAATTTTGAAAATTTCTTGAGAAATATCCTATATAAACCCTTTTTTACAGGACTATTAATTTCGCTAATTTTATTTGATGATTAAAATTTGATGAAACGTTTTGCGGGAGAGGTCGCGCGTCGATTTGAAGGTTATGATCATACGCATATCACGATGCTCACACATACACATCAAGATGCTTACACACACATCATTGTTTACATTCTGGATATTATAACGTGTTTATTATGAATTTACTCTATAACGAATTGTATCGCAAAGTCAAAACAGTTTTCTTAACTTATAATTTTTTATCTTATTGTACTTTGTAACTTTTTTTTAAATAAATTTACTTTTTTCTATTATTTACCATATATCTTGACGTATGTTGAGATAGAGTTCCTTATTTCTACAAAAATTATTGGTTCTTCTATTTTTAGTTATATATTTTTGGTATCTGGCACAAATAGACGATAATTTTAATACTTTTAATGATAAAAAAATAGAAATTAATTAAACATGCACATATAATATTAAAGAAAAAAAAATGATAAAGATATTTCAACAATATTCTGACATATTTAAAAAATAATATATATAATATTATAATACGTAATACTGAATAAAAAAAAATTTATTTCATGCACAAGGAAAGATATTTTTGAGCCGATCTTTTTCATGTTTGCATAAAAAGAAAATAATAATAGAATTTAACAATCGTCGCTAACGATTGTCGGAATAACGGGATAAGATTAAATTTACAGTATATGTATATACAAGTCATATTCGTGTAGCGTTTATTAAAAGTATTTTTTGCAGCGTGTATTTTATCGCGAATGCGTATCCGCGATTCTTATCATAAAATACTTACGTTTCTTTTGCGATGTTATTAACGGTGTACGCTCATCGCATTCTTGATACATGCCGCATATATCAAAACTATATGTATTTATTGAGTCACTATACACATCATCGCTGCTACTGAAATAATAGACATGCGTCTCATTTTCATTCTGTACCCTATCGAATATAATGCGTTATCAATACATTGATAAATATATGTCGCAACTCGTGGGGTCGATCAACTTACGCTTCATGTTTCTATTGAAAATAACGAATCAAGAAAATTGTAATGTATCAATTAAATGAAAAGGAAAAAAAACTTATCTTAATTTTTTTATTTTTGCAGGCACACTTAATCATGCCGTTGCGTGATTTTATATTTGTAGACGTATTTAATTTCTCTCGTAATTGTAACGTATTTTTGTCATGTCTTATTAATATGCATTTTTAAGCACGGAGGAAAATAACAAAGATCTACGTGTGTATCATATATGTATATTCGAATTATTTCTCAGGAGAATAAATCACCCTCTTATACATATATACATATATATTACGAATGCGCAGGGTTTGACTTATGTCTTCGGTATCATGGGACATCCTGTGATTGAATTGGCTATAAGCATGCAAGCCGTTGGTTTGCAATATCTGGGTTTTAGGAACGAGCAAGCCGCTTGTTACGCTGCGCAGGCTTACGGATATTTAACGAGTAAGATTTGATAGATTATTTTTTTACTTCGATATTAATATACTATAATAATTATACGATAATTGAAGTTTTGGAATAACAATGGAACATTATATTTTATATGTTGTCATTCAATTAATCAAACGTTATATAACGAGATAATAACATATCGCAAGGAAATTCAAACGTGCAAAATAATGAGAAACCAGATAAAAATATAAAGATCTTTTATAAAGATCTATTTTTTTTTTTCTAGGAAAACCCGCAATAGTGCTATGCGTCTCCGGTCCGGGTTTGTTGCATGTTATTGGCGGTATGGCAAATGCACAAATAAATTGTTGGTAAGTGATACGCGATTTTTATCATCTTATTAACCTTTGCAAAATTGCATTAAATGAAATGCGTTATCGGTAAAAAAATTTCATTCGAATGAAACATTATAAAGTCAGAATCGTACATACATAATATATAATAATATTGCGGATATATAAAGACTGAAATATACAAAATTTTGATGGGATGGAATTATAAAAGGTAATTAATTTTTTTTTCGTATCTTATCAAAAGATCTACATACATGCGGCAATTTCGTCGCAATTTTGTTCGTCTCGTGTCATGGAAATTGTCCATCCAACTGTCATCCGACTTGTGATTACGATTTCGTAACAATGATTACGGCAGTAGACGGTTATGTAACTTTTATGTGTTTTGTGATTTTTGTCTAATAAAAAGATCGGATTCGCACATCTGCGTATGTGATACATTTTTACTGTCCGTAAAGACTATAGGAAATAATTTTTTTTAAATTATTCCGCTTTCTACTCAAAATTTATGACTTGGATTTCTTAGCATGAAAGTTTCATTATCGTGAATTCGAAGTCTTTATTTGAACATATGTTTTGCAGGCCTGTGCTTGTATTAGGAGGATCTTGTCCAGAAGATCATGAGGGGATAGGTGGATTTCAGGAATGGCCGCAAGTTGAAGCGAGTAGACCTTATTGTAAATATGCGGCAAGACCACCATCAGCCACACTAATACCAATGCATGTTGAAAAAGCTGTACGACTTGCTACTTACGGCAGACCAGGTAGAAATTAGAAGAATATTTAATGGATTTTCTAATGGATTCCAAGAATTTTTCTCCGAAAAAAGCAGTGAAAAATGTCATTTAATGTTTCATGTATTTGTCTCTGGACAGCTCATAAAATTTATAAACTTTAGAGATTTTTTTTTATAGTTTCTTCAATGGTTAGCATTCCTCTCTTGGATTCATTTATTTTCAGTGATTTATTATCTCTACAACAATATATATATAGTATATAAATAAATAAAGAATTTTATTATTAGCATAGAAAATATGCTATTGAAATTTTATTAAACGAAAAAAATTCTTTAGATAATAAATTATCTAAAAAAACTCTATTAGAATATTAGAAAATTGTGTCAATTTATATTTTCCATAGTTTTATGTAACATTCAATTTTATATCTCATTTGATTACGTTATTTGCAGGCGCCGTTTATCTCGACTTACCCGCTACATTATTAACGCAAAATGTGGACGAAAGCAAAATATTTAAGGCTTTACCCTGCTCGCCACCGCCGTTATCCTATCCTGATACGAAATTAATCGAGCAAGCAGCGAATTTATTGATAAGGGCGAAGAAGCCCTTGGTGATAGTCGGCAAGGGTAAACACACAGATCTCGCAGAGAATTTTTACTCGACCATCTTTTTTCTCTTTTCCTTTCTTTCCTTACACACTTTTTATACGAAGGTGCCGCTTACGCTCGAGCTGAAAATCCAGTGAGAGAGTTTATCTATTCAACGAATGTACCCTTTTTGCCGACACCGATGGGAAAAGGCGTTGTACCGGATACAGATGAGCGTTGCGTCTCCAGTGCGCGAACACTCGCGTTGCTGCAATCCGATGTGATTTTATTGCTAGGCGCGAGATTAAATTGGATGTTGCACTTTGGACGACCACCCAGGTTTCAAAGCGACGTCAAAGTCATACAGGTAAATCGGTCACGGTCTCTGATGATGCGAGTCTCCATTTCCACGCAGCTTTCTCTCTCTTCGTTTATTGAAATTAAATTAAAAGAACTAAACGTATCTTCCGTGAAGAGTCTGCAATGACTGAAAAAATATATTTTTTAAAAATCTAATAGCTGCTAAAAAATGTTGAGAAAAATCACTCTTAAACGATATAAATTATTGCACATTATAACATTAATGTAAAACTCTGTAGATTGATTTGTGTGCCGAAGAGTTGCACAATTCGGTGCCGTCCGCCGTCGCCATACAATCGGACATTGCGCCTGCGACGGAATATTTGATGAATGTGTTGAAAAGTCGAAAATGGCATGTCGACCGAAACGATTCGTGGTGGAAGGACCTTGCGGCGAAAATCGAGAAGAATAAGCAATTAGTTCACGTGAGCATATATTTTAATTACGAATTGAATAAAGATTTTTTTTTCCCTGTGCGCGATAAATTCGCAATAATTTTCTCGTTCATTTACAGCGCATGTCATCGGATACCAGTGTGCCCCTGAATTATTATACTGTTTTTAAACATATTCAAGCTGTCATACCGAACGGTGAGCATATATTTTATATCATTTACATACAATTCCGTATAACGATTCCGCTGAAAAAATTGCATGCATTTTAGTTTACAATTTATTAAAAAAAGAATTAACATGCATAGATCGATTCATGAAATTAATAAAAAAAATTGCGCGTGTATGTTTTAAATATTACATATACATAGATATTTTTTTATAATAAAATTTTATCTATATTTTTTTATAGATTGTATCATTTGTTCTGAGGGAGCTAATACAATGGACATCGGACGAACCATTCTCTTGAACGATTTACCTCGTCACAGATTGGACGCCAGTACATTCGGCACTATGGGCGTAGGGCTTGGATTTGCGATCGCGGCTGCCCTTTACTGCAAAGACAACGCGCCGAAAAAGAGAGTAATCTGCGTGGAAGGGGACAGCGCTTTCGGATTCTCCGGGATGGAAGTTGAGACTATGTTTCGGTAAACCTCAGTAGAAAATTACCAAGAGAGAAAAACTGATATTTTATGCGCAAAAGAAATGTAAAGTTATAATCCCAGTGACCTTCCTTTCTTTGCAGATATAAATTACCGGTGATTATTATAATCGTGAATAATAACGGTATATACGGTGGTTTCGATAACGAAACGTTCAGACAATTACAGGCATCTGGAGATCCTACGCAAGTGTACGTATCTCTGCAATCTTAATGTTAAATATCAAACATTAGATTGTTTAATATTATTATATAAACATCTTTGATCTAAATATACTTTCTCTTATATCATGTGAGTTCATATCCAGATACTTGTAATATTAAAATTATATTTTTAGGACACCTCCATATTCTTTGACAGCTGAGACTCATTATGAGAAACTGATGGAAATGTTTGGCAAGAAAGGACATTTCTGCACTACCGTGCATGAAATTCAACAAGCATTAAAGCTATCTCTCAAGGTAGAACTGCTATTGAATCTAGTTCTTTAAATATTAAAACGGAATGCATAATTTATAAAAATATTGTTTCAGATAAAAGATAGTCCCAGTTTAATAAATATTATGATCAACCCGCAAGCAGATCGCAAGCCACAACAATTCACTTGGTTAACGGAATCAAAATTATAAGTGTACATTATATTAAGATTGCAAAATATGTTACTAAAAAACATAATTCATAATTATGATATTCAATCTCTTTTTTGAAAAATTATATTGCTTCATAAGTGATATTAATTGATATCGCTAAATAATAAGAATGCAAAGTTTTTTTAGGCTATGAATGTCTTGTATTGAAATCACATTTTCCAGATATATTTTTGCAATCCAAAGATGTGAAGCACATCCTATGCATGCAATTTGTCTATTATGAAAGATTATATGCATGAGATGTATCTGACATCCTTGGTTTGTGAAAGATACAATGTCTGGAAAATATAATTGCAACGCGATGGATTCAATAGATATATATATCTTGCCAGTGTTGAATACCAATTACAAAAGCAATTAATTAATATTTATTAAGGTAAAATAATAAGGGCTGTGTAAATAGGTTATCTTTACATATATTTTATATATCTATTAATTCTGAGAATTGTTTAATTATATGGGAAATTAGTTTACTGAAATATATATA
>NW_021853499.1:87111-117906 GCF_003651465.1 Formica exsecta
ATATATATTATACCCTCTGAATTATTAAAAAAAAGGTTAAAGGCGTAAAAATTAAAAATATATAATACATAAAACAACAATGCTATTATATATGTCTCAGTTATTCATTTGCTCCAATTGTTCTGCAACTATTGTGGATGTGATTGAGCCCAGCAAATTCGCTTCTAACCTGTTTTTGTGTTTGCTCTCATTAATAATATTTGCCACATTCATTCCCATTTCTTGAACCTTCTTAGATAAAATGTGATTTGCTGTGTCAACTACCGTGTGCAAATGTCCGTTTTCTTTCACAAGTCTCTCGATGATTTCCAGCTCCTTTTTACTGAAAGAATTCACAGTTGCTTCAATTCAATTATCCGTTATTGGTAAAAAAAGAAAAAACAGGCATTTAAAATAATTATAAATATTTTACATCTTTAAAGTAACGTCATTGATGGAAACTAATGTTTCCTGGATTCTCATCCCGCTATCGGTTTCCATAATAATGTAGGAGAACGATGTACTAATTGTATCCGTCAATGACTCGAAATTACCAATTATTATTCTATATTCAATATATATTTGACAACATTAATCTCAACCAATGTCGTGGAATTTTAACCGCCAAAAGTCGAGGAGGATAAAATGCATACAATTAGTCTGATTTGAATCACGTGTAAATAAGGCCACCATTTGTAAACTGTCTTGCGATCGGAGAGAAACGGTTTCTTTCACAATAAAATATCGATGTTACATTTCGATTTATCGATTCTCGATATCGATTTGATATCGATACATAAACTGGAGCAACTTCACTTCAAGTACTTGACAAGACATGAGGATGAGGACATGTTTTTTTAGGAAGGTTGATGAATATTGAATACATTAATAACGAGCACGATGGTAGTCGAAGAAAGAATGGATTCTTCGAAGGAAAATCAGACACAGGATGGGGTGAAAGAGCCGAAAACGTATTCCTTAGAAAGTATCCTTTCGTGAAATTATTATCCTCGCGAGCTTTGACAAAACTATTAGTGCCATATGTCATTTTCCAACTTCTTTTACTATTAACATATTACTAACAATCTGTTAAATTAATTTTGAATTAATAATGTGTACGTGCTTGTAGGCAGTTAAAAATATAACATAAAATTGACTAACAAATGGGAAAAAGATTTTATAACTTTGGTATTATTTACATTTCATTGTTATTGTAATTTTAATCTCTGGTCACGTTATGTCAGTGTACTTAACAAATTTATAGTTTTGAAAATAATCAAGGAAGCGCAGCAGCAGCATGGGTTGAGACACGGTGATTACCAGCGGTATCGCGGTTACTGCTCAAGAAGACTCAGAAGATTGCGAAAAGTATTGAAAGTGCCACAAGGTGATAGACGTCATTTCAAGAGGAAAGATATCACTCCAGTCATGATCAGTGAGGACAAATTCTTACAAGTGCCTTTGGTAATGGCTGAACGCGCTTGGAGTTACGCAATGCAACTACGCCAGGAATCCAATACAGAGCCAAGAAAAAAGTTTCATCTGGTATCGAGACTGAAGAAGGCAGCTGCATATTCCATACAATTGCAAGACTTGATAGAGGTATATCTTATCCCTAATTTTTGTATTAAAAATAAACTTATAATTTGCTTATTAATCTTTCACATACGTCTTAATTTCTCTCGTTTTTTACATACTTTATTAATTGCTAGTTATATGAAATTACTGAAATTATCATTTTATTTTGTTTTTAGAATATAAATTGCGATGCGCGTACAAAGCTGGAGGCTCAAGCATATGTGGCCTGGATGAACGGTTCCCTTCAGTTTGAATTACAACTGTGGAAACAAGCTATGGAGAATTTGCAGAAAGCGCAGGTGGTTTATGGTAACCTGGCGTCCGCGCTGCCGGAATTGGAACAAGTCGTGTACAAGGCGCGTGTCGAGGAATTGGCGCCCAGTCTCAGATATTGCGCGTATAACATTGGAGACACCAGCGCCATGGACGATCTCATGCAGATGCGCGGGCAATTGAGCGGCGAACTAATGGCCAGTCTAGATTCTCTGATAGCTCAGACGCGTGAGAGACAAACCAATACCGAGGAAGTAACGTGGCGCGGAAAATCTTGCGGTACGGTGCCACCGAGAGCGGCTGGTTTGATTATCGCGGATTCCAGATTAAATCAAGCTCTGGAAAAGGCCGCCACAAATAAAGGGAAGATCGATTTGTTGGAGGCACATCTGATAGACTGCAAGGACGCTCTTTCAGTGGTGCGCGATCATTTCAAGACCGAGTTGAAAAACAAGGAAAACGACAAGTGGTCAGCGCCGCAGCATTTGATAAACTATTTGCAATATATTCGATTGTCTCGCACGTTGGAGCGTAATTTGACGTTGGTAAAAGCGGCTGAGGAATCGGAGAAGGCCAAGCCGCAGGACATAGTGCGTCTGTACGAAGCGGCGTTATACAATGTTGTAGAGATATCTCAGCTGCAAGACGATACAGAATTCGTGGAGGAACAGGAGGCGAAAACGAAAGGCTACAGGGCTTTTAGATGTTTCTATGTAGCCCAAAGTCTCGCCAATCAACATCGTTGGCGTGAAGCTATGGCTATGTATCAGAGATCACTGCAGCATGTTAAAGATGCACTTAAATATGACAACATTCTTCCAGTCATACTGAAGGAAGCCTTGTGCAAGCTGGAAACTTCCGTGGAGGCTGCGCAATACTCCGCTCATGCTCACAGCGTTCTGGAGGATGGTCAAGAAGAGGAAGGTGGAATCAATAAACTTGCTAAAAGCAAGAAACCGCTGTACGAACGTTTGCACGAATATAGGGAGGACCCTGCGCTTCTCACGAAGCAACCGAATGTCTACAAACTGCCACCGCCGATGCGTAGCATTCCTTGCAAGCCTCTGTTCTTCGATCTAGCCTTTTTCATGGTCGAGCTTCCGGAACTGGAACACAAAATGGGCGATCAAGCTAAGAAAGGACAGGCTGGTCTCACCGGTTTTGTCAAGGGTCTCTGGGGTTGGGGAAACAAATGAATATTCTCTATATAGTTCTATATGCTCAATATACATAAGAACTTTGGATACATCATGTAGAAAGTACTGTCGTGACACTATTGTTACTGCTGTCTTTCTAATGTCAGCCCAGAATTTATTCTAATGCAAATAAAATTTGCGTTATATCATTGAAGGCAAAAATAAAACGGGATACTTGATGTATGTTTTCAAATCAGGAAATCATTTGGTAATTCTCTCCTTTCCTTTCTTTATGATATATATATATAAGAACTTTAGATACAAGCTCTAAGATAAAATAATACCATTATTTATTTTTTGTTTTTTTGCAGTTATACATTATAATTTAAAAACAGATATATTTTAGATATTTGTATATACAGTTTCCTGTAGATCAGTTTGTCCATTATAAAAATAACAATAACATCACAAGCAAATATCATACATATGATGCTAAAAATCACACATTGCTAGCAAACTTTTTGTTTTTAAGCTTCCTTACTTTTGGTGAGTTCTTCGACTAATTTTCGAAACACCTGTGCAACTTGACTATCGGGTAATGTTACCAGGACGCTTTGTCCCTTATCGGCTAACTTGCCAACTTGTGGGTCTATAGGTACCTTTGCTAAAAATGGAACCTTCACCATCTCTGAAAGAGCTATTCCACCACCAGAAGAGAATATATTGGTACATTCCTGTGAAAAATAAAATTTATTAAATTTACATGGTGAATAGTTAAATTTTTGATTGCACTTAATGTGTGAAAAGATATTTACCGTACATGAAGGACAAACAAAGCCACTCATATTTTCAATAATGCCAATTATATGAATTCCTGTTTTTCTACAAAATGTTACTTCTCGCAGAACATCATCTACTGCAACTGCTTGTGGAGTAGTTACTATAATGGCACCATCGCAATTTACATTTCTGCAATAATTTTAATATTTTGTTGTAATTAAGTAGCAGTAATTGACAAATATTGACACTATCTTGCAATCAATTAGCAGTTTTAAAACTATCTGCTTATTAACCTTAGATTTTCCATGACTGTAATGTGTTCATCAGAAGTGCCAGGTGGTGTGTCAATGATCAAATAATCAATATCCCGCCAAACTACATCGTTTAGAAACTGCTTGATCATACCAGTCTTTTTAGGACCACGCCAGATAACACTATCATTTTGATTTTTCAAGAGAAAGCCAATTGACATGACTGACAGTTTCTGTTCTGCATCTGCGAATACTGGTATCCATCTATAACATCAATTTACTCCTTTAATTGATAGCACATAATTATTGATAAATTATTATACAAGGAGTAGGATGTACCCTTCAGAGGACTGGTGAACATCTTTCTCTTCCAAGTTCAGCAAATAAGGCACACTGGGGCCACAGAGATCGACATCCAAGATCCCAACCTGCCAAAAATTATGCTTTGTATTTAGCTTTATTTAATTAATTTCTATAAAGAAATTAGATTGTAAAAATTATAGAAATATTTAATTCGATAAAAATGGAAAAATTAGTTTGTTAAAATATATGTTCTTTATTGCTTCGATAATAATATAAAAAGAAGAATTATACAATTATTTAAATATTATGTAAAAAACATCATTATTTCATCTGTATTGTCACGAAATAGCTTCGAGAAAACTCACTCGAAAACCTGATTCCTTCAAAGCAAGTGCCAGCTGAGTGCTTATTGTTGATTTACCGACGCCTCCTTTTCCCGAAAGCACTAACAGCACGTGCTTCACTCCCTCCAACATTGTGAAAAATCACTGATTGATTAACGACAGCAAATCAAATTGGAAATGAACATGCGATCGCTGAATAATATTGCGATAATTGAGTTTGTTTCGTGACTTAAAAGAGTATGAATGAGGTCGCGTCAAGTTTTCACATGACCGTCGATAATCAATCACGCTCGACCATGCGTAGTTATGTAAAACTCAACTGACGAACAATTTCGGCATCATTGTATTATTTTGCTATTTCCATACTGTAAACATAACCACACAAAATTGTCTCAAAATTGTCAAATTATATGTGTATAAACTGCGGTAGAATTTAATTGTAAGAGTTCTCGATTTTTAAAACTCGCAATCCAAGATTTCTATTTGACATCTAATTTATATCTATAAAGATTGTCATTTATCTTTTCATTCGAAGATAATTTTTTAACAGATAAGTTCATTTTTTAACATTCGAGAAAAAAACATATGATATTTAGTTTCAGGTATTCAAGCATGAGTTTATTAGTAAAAAATCGAAATATATAATATTATTTAAATTCTCGTATTTTTACATATATTGCAACAAATTTTGCG
Organism: Formica exsecta; assembly: GCF_003651465.1. Lineage (NCBI taxonomy): Eukaryota > Metazoa > Arthropoda > Insecta > Hymenoptera > Formicidae > Formica > Formica exsecta. The sequence continues at coordinate 92,449 of NW_021853499.1, forward strand.
GAATCGCAGTTTGAGGTTAATTGCAAAACAACGTCGTGAAGTTGGCGCGAAGTTGCTGCCAGCGCACTCTGTAGTCCGCCGAGATAGCTGCCAGCATTGCTCTGAAGTCCGCCGCGATACGCGTCACAGCCGCGTCAGCGGTCGGTGAGCGCTCAACTGGCAGACGTCAGACGTCAGTTCTCCGCGCGTCCGATAGAGTGCTTGCCGCGTCGCTGGCCGATTCGTCTGCGCGTCGCGCCGCGTCTGCTTCGTCCACGTACTCGTCATCGTCGTCGCTATCATCACCGTCAACGTCCGCGATATCGTCCCCGTGTTCCGGGTACAATAGAGTTCGGCCGTCACATCGCAGGCACGTTGGCCGCCGCCATGGACCACGTCGGTCTGCTGTTGCAGCACTCGCAATACGTATACGCGGTCCCCGTGGGTGTCGTGCTGGTTTTCGCCATTCTCGTGTTCGCCTTCGGCTTCAAGAAGGCCGAACAGCCGCCGTTCGCGCAGCTGTCCGCGGGCTCTGACGTGGACCGAAAATTCGCCAAGAAGCGTGGCAAGGTCCGCGAGAAGGTTAGCGAAATGACGTCGTTTTTTTGCGACGCGAGCTTTCTCTCTCTCTCTCCCTCTCTCTCCCCCCCTCTTTTTTGCGTTCTGCGCCCTTTTCTCCGTAGATATCTATGTCGCGATCGTCTGCCATATGGTTGCTCGTTTGTGGATGCAAGTCGATACACACGCACACACGTCGGCTAATCAGCTGGTTCCTCTAATCCGAGAGGGTGGCTTGCCAGGTGGCTGTTTTTCTTCTTTCTCTTCTCGCGTACTATGACGTAACGTTACGACACTGAGGGTTTGTTTTTCTCCGTCAACGATGGCATTCTCGTCATGTTCCCGCATTCTTATGTCACATGTTAGGCTAAATAGTTTTGTTTTTTCTATCGGCGCTTTTTACGCTTGCTCATCGCCTTTGTTCCTTTTTCAAGTTGCAGTTTTCGACGTCATTTCGTTTACATATTGTTTCGCTTCAAGTATAAAAAGTGTAGAGAAAAAAAATTTATTGTCTTTTATAAGAACAGACTTATTGTGTAAATATAATTTTATGATATTGAGAATAAGACTTTTATATTAAGCAGATAAAGCTTGAAATTAAGCCATGTAATTTGCTAAATGTGCATAAAACAAAGGAATATATGCATTAATGAGAGTTTTAAAAGATCTTAGTCTGACCTAATTTTACGCAAGTAACAAAAGCACACTATTTAAAAACTTTATTTAATATTTATTATTTAGAGAGAAAAAGCTGTATTTTATATTTTAATAATAGATATAGTATATAGTTATATAATATTATTATATATAAAAATTTTTCTTATCTTTTCTTGTAGAAAGCTGCTAATGGACAAATTACATCTGAAAAAACAAGCCCAGCTAAAAAGACATTAGCTGTAAAGGCGGAAGCTCCAAAGAAAGCTACGAAAGGAGATGATGTTGATGGTAAGCTAAAAGAGCGTAAACAAGAAGACAACAAGATCACCACAACTAAGAAAGAGAAGGAGAATCCCTCAGCTAAGATTGGCAAAGAGAACAAAGTGGAACAGGTGAAGAACAAGAAGAATTTGAAGAACTTATTCCAGGAAAAGCCTGTGGACTTTGACGATGGTTGGTTGATTCATATGTATTAGCGTAAAGATAGATAAAATTTCTTGCATACAACTGTTTTGTGTTATTATCTATTGATATCAATATTATAATTAATAATAGGAGACTGGGAGCAAGCTTATTCCCGTAAGGACAAAAAAAATAAGAAGAAGGAGGAGGAATCTCCTTCAAAGAAAAATAAGAAAATTTCTAAGAAGGCTGATTTAATAAATGAGGCCAAGCAAAAAGAACAGGAAAAGCCTGAAATCAAAGATAAGACTGCTAAAGAAACAGAAAATAAGGAACTCAAGGAGAAGGAGAAGAAAGAGGTGATTCTTACACCTATCTCTGATGAAGAGATAGGTAAAACCAAAGAAATAGATAAAGAAGAACAGAACAAGGTACATTTGCATTTACATAACATTGCAGCAAATTTTTTTAGTTAACTAATTATTTATAAATACACAGGTCGAGAAAGTCGAGAAGGAAGAAAAGAGAAAATCAAAGAAGATTAAGAAGGCTGTCGAGAGTGAAAATACACCCGTTTCGGTACCATCCACACCAAAGTCAGATAATAAGCCTGTTGTAGAAGAACCGGAAGAAAAACCAGCTGACATGGAAGAAGTAGCCACAAATAATGAAGAGAATAAAGTTGTAGAAAGTAAAGAGAAAGCCGCTGTGTTCGACGAATTGGGAGGTTTGTTGTATTAACAACGAAATTACGACAAGCTATATATTTTCGAGTTGTTTAATATATCTTTTTTGTATAATTATATTCTAGACGTCTGGACAGAAGCAAAGCCTCAGAAAAAGAGTAAAAAAAAGGCTCGTAAGGATAATTGAGGAGGATTATATGCAATGCTAATGATATTGTTCCTTACAAAAGGACATAGAGTGAGAATCGTGCTTGGTCCAAAGGACGTTTGTCGCTTTCGACAAATCAGGTGTGTTTTAGATGACTTGCTAATCGCGACCATCTGACCAAAAATCGTTCCTTTCTCCTTGTACATAATAGTAATTGGACTAGTTTGTTCGATTAATTATGATTTTTATAGTTAGTCATGACTTCCAGATCGCGTGAGAGCGCTACATATAGGACGAAGATTTTTTGTACGTTTTTCATTTCTCTTCAGTCCACTATCTTGCATTTATAAGAGTGGCATAAGTCATAATTATCATTATTAACAAGACAATTCTTGTCCACATATTAATTTTCTTAGGTACCTTTATATGTCCATAATAGCATATTATTTTATTTGTATAATTATAGGACTATGTATACAGTAGATCTGTATCATAAAGTTGTGTAATGGTTAAGAATGGTACTTAGACCATTTATGTTTCTTTTGTTGAGTAATCTTATAAAGAATATTTGTACAATCGTACTATTTCTATATTAAGAAGAAACAATTCTGTACGCATTATCGTCTCGCTGTTACTTAAACGTCGGTCTTAATCTTTGCATATGAATGGTTGAAAGGCAAAATGCAGAAAGTATTTCCATATATATATTCCACGGTAATATTCATAATGCAGGACAATCTCCGAAAACGGTAAGCTTATATTGCTGATGTATCGCTTATAATATAATACCTTGTATTTTTCTACATAATTAGTCGCTATAATAGATTATTTTCTGTTTCAAAGACAGAGAGCGTCGAAAATCTTGTAACAATTAGCCCATTCTTAACACGTTCTCTTGTTATTGAATAATACATCAGTAATATAAGTTTCATGGAATGGTATAAATAATATCACAAATGATGGCACAGTATGAATCATACCACAATGTGATAATGAAAATGTATAATTTAAATAGAATTTTGATTTATCCCAATGTACATTGATGTGTGCAATGTACATTTACACAAAGATATGTATATAAAAATGTTAAAAATTTTGAGAAACAAAAGCTACGTGATATATCTTGCGATAACTCACAGATAATTCACAGATTTGTTAATTAATTAATGCTGTTATATATTTCATGTCTATGAAAATTGAATGATGACCACGAAAAGATTTATTTGATAAAATGCAAGGAAGAGAGAGAAACAAAGGGAGAGCTGGTAAAATATCGATATTTTTGCAACATAAGTGTACATATGGATAACACTATGAATAATGTTATAAAGAAATATTGATTTCTTGTTAAACTTTTAGAAGCTCTCAAACCTTTTCTAAAGCGAAAAATATATATTTGTAAATTTTTCTTTATACATTATGACTGAAACATAATTTACTGAAATTGATTTGAAGTTTATTTGCAAGCATGACAGAGAATGCTCTAACATACTGCCTTCATATATCTTTGACTACGTTTTTACAGTTACATTATAATTAAAACACAGGATTGCTATGATAACATGTTAGCTAGCATAATTATAGTTAGCAATAGATCTCATAATTTCAACTTTCGTTTCATGAACAAGCATGATGGCAAAAAGAAAAACGGGAACGATATTTTTGTATAATTTCTTCTACGACTGAATTTTGTATGTATCTTGTTATATCAGACGTTATTTTGTAAACAGCTCTCTTAGGCAGTTATCATCATGTAAATTGTTCGAATAATTGAACATAGTACTAGATCGAGAAGAGATCAACATACATCAAAACCATCGTTTGTGAATAATCCAGCTGTTCATTTCTCATGCTATGTAGGAAGAATAATCTCTTGATCATGCATTGAAAGTGATCTATGAATGATTTTATGTATTGTGCATACCTTATAGATATTACTGTGTCAGAATACACGTTATCAATATCCTCTATTGCTATTAGATGCTAAACTCTATAAGGCTAACGTTGCGCAAAAGTGTTATTAGAAATATTAGAAAGCTATTCAGAATTTCACATTTTTCTCGGAATGTCCTAGCTTATATATTTTATCTGAAGAAAAATGGGCGCGCGCGCGCGACAGAAATATATTAAATATATATAAAAAAAAGATTATATTCATACGAGAATGACTTGATGTGTGAGCAAACAGATTACTATTGTTGTTATAGAATATATGTTATGACAACATTCTAAATGATTTTAAGAATTATCTGTTAACATGTAAAATTGTATAAATAATTTTAGAAAGAAACAGAGCGAATGAGAGAGAGAGAGAGAGAGAGTGATATCATTTAAAATTTATGACAATATTGTGATAAGAGTACTATACCTGAACATTACACTTGAATGTTGCAAACTAAAATGCTAAATTACTTATAACTTTTAAGTGTAGAAAGGGGCAGAGAGGGAGAGAGGGAAAGAAGTATCTATCCTGTTTGAATAGCCATTGATATTTTATATACTGGATATCAATATATTCTCATAAATACACACACGCGTATATACACATACAAAAAAAAAAGAAAGAGGAAGATTACTATGTAGATGAATTTTTCGGGTTACGCACTTATACTTTCAAAATTTGCTGAAAATTTATTGTGGTGATGGTCGTATAAAATTATGTAAAAAGGAAGAAAAAAATGAATTTATTTGTGAAATACATCGAGCAAGCTTGAATTATAAAACTGCAAGCAACGACCTAATTGTCACATAAATCAAATTGCTTGTGTCAACTGTATATACCCCGTGCCAAAAAGTATCATCTCTCTTCTCTGAATCATGTTTGAAAGGCTAAATTTCATACAATAATTTATGGATATCAAAAATTTAGCTATCGTATTTACGGCCATTCTATATATTTAAGTCTTTCACGATCGATAAGACTGCGTAAATCTTTTCTCTCATCGTCGCTTGACTCTTTGTGGCATCACTAAGAAATTTCAATTGAATGATAATTAGCGGTTAAGCGATTATCCGAGTAGCTAATTGAGTAGCTAATTTAATTTAGACGATAGAACCAAGTTCTTTTCTCTGCGAAACTTTTATAAAATTATTTTTCTAAACAGTGGTCTGTGTATTACAAATGAAAATATGTACGTGATTTCGTGTGTTGCAAAGAGCTGAAGCGATAGGTAGATGGAGATGTTACGGACAGTGGTGAGTTAAATTATCACCGAGGAATGCCATTATAAGATAACAGCTTAAATAATGCTTTCCAAATTTTCCAAAAGTAATAAATTCGCGAAGTTTTAAATGTCGATACTGTTTGTATAATGATGCAATCGTTAGTTTAACTGGCTAATTAGAACGGAGAACTTAACAATCGTGCGAAAAGGAAAATGAAAAGTGGCTAATGAATCACACTGACAAGGACGCACAAAGAAATTAATACTATTTTTCTAAATACTATTCCCAAAATCATTACATCGCTACATGGCATTCGCGAGAACGAGTATATAGTTTATCGTGGCGAAATATGAAGCCGAATATGTGTATTTCGAATATCATGCTTCAATACATATTTGATATGTCGGATGTCAAATGCTCTGCTGAAAGCTCGAACGGGGAGAGATGGAGGAGAATATTTTTTCTCATATGTCTAGTATTTTCAAGAAGATTTTCAAACAAAAATCAACAAAGTATAGGGACGAAAAAATTAGAAGCGAGACACGAGTCGACTATAAAATCGGAAAAGTATTATATTGTCATTGTACATATGTATATTAATACACGAGTAATGTTCTCTCCTTACTAAATGTATATGTGCAATGTTGCGTTAACACAGTCCATCGGGACAGTCTCTGCAGCGATGGAGATCCAGCGATCAGATTTTAAGGATATTTTCGAAGAATTAATCAGCGTCCAAAACGAATTACACACGAGCTATCCATTTCAAAAATAGTTAGGCAAGAAAAACACTATGAAACACACCGTATTTGTTTTGTAAAAAGAGATTCTCAGATTTGAATTTTTTTTTATTTTTAAAAATGACCTATATGCACCAATAATACAGCATACTTCGATTACAAATCCATAGCGTGTTGTACACTTTCCATAAATTTAATTAATAATGATGTATGTCCTCGTATCAGGGACACAGAGTTTATATGTTGCATTTTGAAAATATATATTTCCGATTCTTCCATCGAAATATAACGACGATATGGCGCGATTACGATGGCCTATTTTAGTCGCGTGATTCGATGTAATTATAATTTATCATTGCACGGCACATACGAGGACTGATCGCATTCGAAATATCGACTGCAACATAGAGATAAGATAAGGAAAAGAGATAGATAAACAAAAGCGCGACACGACAATGTCGAATATATATATAAAGTTACACATATATAATTTATTTTATTCATCGATTGTTGCAATCATAACACATGTGACAAATTAATATTAAATTCACTGTATGTGTGTGTTTGTGCGTGTGTGTTTGTGCAGAATATACATATATATTTCGTGCAAAATGCGTATGTTTCGATTGACTTAAATCTTATCATTATGTGAGCGTATTAACGCAAACCGGGAAAATATGACAAATAAAACGTATGCGTTCAAACTCAATGGGAAAGATATAAAATTGATGAGAAATATTCTGCTCACGTGAATCGAGTAATTACGATTATGCGTTTATATTCTTGAAATTATGATATATATATAATCGAAATATTTCTATATATTTGTGCAATGCAAGAGATATATTATATATATACATAAATATATATTTTTTGCACTTGTCTCGCTCGACGAACGGAACATTTCTCGTGAGGGTACGCTTTTTGGTTGTGATATCTATGGAAAAATGTGTGAGAATTATGGAATGTGTCTTAAGACAAAGTAACGAAAGACAGAGAAAGAGAGAGAAAAGAAAGACACAAAGTGAATAAAAGTTATATTTTTCCAGCATTTAATTGGGAGCATTCACATACACACATTGCGCCTATCCGATTTGTATATACCTATATCGAGGAATCATAGAATACACAGACAAATAGTAAAATGCAAAACATTTCGAGTTGGTTCTTCCTTTTATTTATCGAGCAATCGTATTCTCATTTGTTTAATTTTTCAATGGCGCGTATTTTGTAATATTCTAATTCTAGTTAATTATATATTCTCATATATATATGCGCTTCTTATCTACTTATTTATAATATCTTATTCAAATATTTTCTTAATAAGTAGATTACACCAAAAATTTAGGTGCCGCATGTATAATTACCGTTTTACTTGATTAAAATATTTTTAGATCATATTTTTTATAAATTATTAATATGTTTTAAATATTTATCGAAAAGCTTCTTATATAATAAGAATAATCTACATATACAAATGGATGTATGAGGTATTTTTAGAGCACGTGCAAGAAATTTTTACAGATTTCCAAATTTTTTCATTAATATTATAACTTTATATATTTGCGTTATTTGCGTAAAAGGCCTTTCTTTGTATACTTGCTACATTTTCTCTTAAACTGTTTCACCGGTTTCTCATTTTGTTCTCGATTATCTTTCGTTTTAACAATTTTAATTTCAAGATCCGTTATCGATCTTCTCGCTTTACCATTGACCAACAATCTGGCGGACTTTCTAGACGATTTGTTCTTGTTCTTGACCCGCTTTTTCCCTTTCTTCTTTTTCTTTTTTTTCTTACGTTCCATGTTGGCGATTATCGCCTCGGTGTCCGCGGATATTTTAATCTTTGGCTGCTTGATGGCAACGGCCACCCTTACGAAGGAGTCGTAGAGGACATCTCCGCAAAATTCGCCGAAACAATATTCCTCGCCGCATTCTCTGCAGGTTTTTACGCTGCTTTCGATTATCCCCGCGCGATTCTTACTTCGTCTAATAGGACTTGTTGGCGAACGACGTTCTTTCATTATGGTCTTCGCCTCTAATTTGCCCATCTCCACCTTGTAACATAGGATTTATCAGAAAATTAAGAAAAAAAAACCGCATTTTATTTTCGCGCGAATAAAATTTCAGAATTAGAATAAACAAAGAAAATTGTATAATAATAATTACATTTTTTTAAGTAGTTACATTTTAGGAATATCTTTAATCGAATGGTATTATGGTCCTCACCAATCTCGAAAACATTTCTTCGTCCTGACGAAGCTTTGGTCTGATGGGAGTCAGCATTCGCCAATCGATGGCGACTTGTTGCAGCTCTTGTAGATCCAATTCTCTCATATCAGGTGGAACTGGATCGCCATAAGCCCATTCCCTGCCGATGGCTTTGAGCTCTTTCTTGGTCGCTTTCCAAGAAAAATCTTTGTCGCGGACCTTGATGTCTTCTCTTTTTACCTTTGTGTAATTTTCTCTAATTACTATCAAGTGCGTTCTAATATTTCCATACTAAATCCCGCAATATAATAATAAGGTTTTTCATTTTTATCTCAATATAATTGTATAATTATTACATAAGGACATTATATATAGGGCATGAGATTTTTCAGAAATTTTCTATATTCATATAATTCAATTTTTTTATCCTATAATATATTGTTATTAGAAGAGCCGGACCTTTTCCGGTTTGATCTTAAACTCCGGACAGTGTTCCTTGAGTCGCCGGAACTCTTCGTAAGAATTACAGGTCGACTTGCTCAAATCAGGTATCAAATTCGCATCCTTCTTATCGTCCTTCAACAGATCGTCCAGTTGAAAGGCCATTATCTAAATCTGCAATGCGAGAAAGGCGTTTGAATACCTCGCGTTGTTTGCTTGAAGAAACAAACAACGTATTTCTCAAAACCCCTTTTGCATTCTACTCGATCTCACTTTCTATGCAAACGAAAAAAAAAAACGAAAGGAAACAACGAAATTCTGCGGGCATTTAAAAGACTTCGGACGCAGCGGGTGAGACCAGACATCGCTCGGAATCCCACTCGATTTGCTTCATCAAAAGTCCCTGGGAAAAAAAAAAAAAATATATATAAACATATATTTTGAAGAAAACTCTAAAACTCTACTAAATATCTGTCAATTTTCAAGAATTGACGACAAGCTTTCCCTAAAATTTTACGATATTTTTGATATGGAATTAATTGATGTAGAAATAATAATGAAGTAAACGTAACATCGAGAGATATTTTGTAACATTTATTTCTTAGCATAATATTATATTTAAAACAGTTATTTTTAATAGCTTTGTGATAATATCATTTGATTGCGTACGCTTCTCAATGATGACAGCTTGGATAAGATCTCTTGACCGCACCAGACATTGGAATTATCGTTGTCCGATCGTTCTGCACGGTTCGTATTGCAAGAAGCGTTGTCCGATCGCATCTTTTTTTCAGCACGATCCTCAATATTGATCTTCCCATTTTTGTCGATTCGTAGAGGCACAATGGAATTCAGGCTGTCCATCGATAGATCGGCGTCGTAATTCTCGAGTTTCGCTTTACGCCTGATAATGTTCCGATTCTTCGATTTTCCGTTATTCGATTTTCGCCGATCGGGAGATGGCGATCTGATACAAATTAATCTCGTCTCAGAATGAAGTTTTGATAAATAACACAATATTACAATTGATTTAAAAAAATTTTATCCCCAAAAGCTTTTTTCTTGTATTATACAAAAAGTTATGCTACTTTATATGTACGTGATTTCGTGTGTTGCAAAGAGCTGAAGCGATAGGTAGATGGAGATGTTACGGACAGTGGTGAGTTAAATTATCACCGAGGAATGCCATTATAAGATAACAGCTTAAATAATGCTTTCCAAATTTTCCAAAAGTAATAAATTCGCGAAGTTTTAAATGTCGATACTGTTTGTATAATGATGCAATCGTTAGTTTAACTGGCTAATTAGAACGGAGAACTTAACAATCGTGCGAAAAGGAAAATGAAAAGTGGCTAATGAATCACACTGACAAGGACGCACAAAGAAATTAATACTATTTTTCTAAATACTATTCCCAAAATCATTACATCGCTACATGGCATTCGCGAGAACGAGTATATAGTTTATCGTGGCGAAATATGAAGCCGAATATGTGTATTTCGAATATCATGCTTCAATACATATTTGATATGTCGGATGTCAAATGCTCTGCTGAAAGCTCGAACGGGGAGAGATGGAGGAGAATATTTTTTCTCATATGTCTAGTATTTTCAAGAAGATTTTCAAACAAAAATCAACAAAGTATAGGGACGAAAAAATTAGAAGCGAGACACGAGTCGACTATAAAATCGGAAAAGTATTATATTGTCATTGTACATATGTATATTAATACACGAGTAATGTTCTCTCCTTACTAAATGTATATGTGCAATGTTGCGTTAACACAGTCCATCGGGACAGTCTCTGCAGCGATGGAGATCCAGCGATCAGATTTTAAGGATATTTTCGAAGAATTAATCAGCGTCCAAAACGAATTACACACGAGCTATCCATTTCAAAAATAGTTAGGCAAGAAAAACACTATGAAACACACCGTATTTGTTTTGTAAAAAGAGATTCTCAGATTTGAATTTTTTTTTATTTTTAAAAATGACCTATATGCACCAATAATACAGCATACTTCGATTACAAATCCATAGCGTGTTGTACACTTTCCATAAATTTAATTAATAATGATGTATGTCCTCGTATCAGGGACACAGAGTTTATATGTTGCATTTTGAAAATATATATTTCCGATTCTTCCATCGAAATATAACGACGATATGGCGCGATTACGATGGCCTATTTTAGTCGCGTGATTCGATGTAATTATAATTTATCATTGCACGGCACATACGAGGACTGATCGCATTCGAAATATCGACTGCAACATAGAGATAAGATAAGGAAAAGAGATAGATAAACAAAAGCGCGACACGACAATGTCGAATATATATATAAAGTTACACATATATAATTTATTTTATTCATCGATTGTTGCAATCATAACACATGTGACAAATTAATATTAAATTCACTGTATGTGTGTGTTTGTGCGTGTGTGTTTGTGCAGAATATACATATATATTTCGTGCAAAATGCGTATGTTTCGATTGACTTAAATCTTATCATTATGTGAGCGTATTAACGCAAACCGGGAAAATATGACAAATAAAACGTATGCGTTCAAACTCAATGGGAAAGATATAAAATTGATGAGAAATATTCTGCTCACGTGAATCGAGTAATTACGATTATGCGTTCATATTCTTGAAATTATGATATATATATAATCTAAATATTTCTATATATTTGTGCAATGCAAGAGATATATTATATATATACATAAATATATATTTTTTGCACTTGTCTCGCTCGACGAACGGAACATTTCTCGTGAGGGTACGCTTTTTGGTTGTGATATCTATGGAAAAATGTGTGAGAATTATGGAATGTGTCTTAAGACAAAGTAACGAAAGACAGAGAAAGAGAGAGAAAAGAAAGACACAAAGTGAATAAAAGTTATATTTTTCCAGCATTTAATTGGGAGCATTCACATACACACATTGCGCCTATCCGATTTGTATATACCTATATCGAGGAATCATAGAATACACAGACAAATAGTAAAATGCAAAACATTTCGAGTTGGTTCTTCCTTTTATTTATCGAGCAATCGTATTCTCATTTGTTTAATTTTTCAATGGCGCGTATTTTGTAATATTCTAATTCTAGTTAATTATATATTCTCATATATATATGCGCTTCTTATCTACTTATTTATAATATCTTATTCAAATATTTTCTTAATAAGTAGATTACACCAAAAATTTAGGTGCCGCATGTATAATTACCGTTTTACTTGATTAAAATATTTTTAGATCATATTTTTTATAAATTATTAATATGTTTTAAATATTTATCGAAAAGCTTCTTATATAATAAGAATAATCTACATATACAAATGGATGTATGAGGTATTTTTAGAGCACGTGCAAGAAATTTTTACAGATTTCCAAATTTTTTCATTAATATTATAACTTTATATATTTGCGTTATTTGCGTAAAAGGCCTTTCTTTGTATACTTGCTACATTTTCTCTTAAACTGTTTCACCGGTTTCTCATTTTGTTCTCGATTATCTTTCGTTTTAACAATTTTAATTTCAAGATCCGTTATCGATCTTCTCGCTTTACCATTGACCAACAATCTGGCGGACTTTCTAGACGATTTGTTCTTGTTCTTGACCCGCTTTTTCCCTTTCTTCTTTTTCTTTTTTTTCTTACGTTCCATGTTGGCGATTATCGCCTCGGTGTCCGCGGATATTTTAATCTTTGGCTGCTTGATGGCAACGGCCACCCTTACGAAGGAGTCGTAGAGGACATCTCCGCAAAATTCGCCGAAACAATATTCCTCGCCGCATTCTCTGCAGGTTTTTACGCTGCTTTCGATTATCCCCGCGCGATTCTTACTTCGTCTAATAGGACTTGTTGGCGAACGACGTTCTTTCATTATGGTCTTCGCCTCTAATTTGCCCATCTCCACCTTGTAACATAGGATTTATCAGAAAATTAAGAAAAAAAAACCGCATTTTATTTTCGCGCGAATAAAATTTCAGAATTAGAATAAACAAAGAAAATTGTATAATAATAATTACATTTTTTTAAGTAGTTACATTTTAGGAATATCTTTAATCGAATGGTATTATGGTCCTCACCAATCTCGAAAACATTTCTTCGTCCTGACGAAGCTTTGGTCTGATGGGAGTCAGCATTCGCCAATCGATGGCGACTTGTTGCAGCTCTTGTAGATCCAATTCTCTCATATCAGGTGGAACTGGATCGCCATAAGCCCATTCCCTGCCGATGGCTTTGAGCTCTTTCTTGGTCGCTTTCCAAGAAAAATCTTTGTCGCGGACCTTGATGTCTTCTCTTTTTACCTTTGTGTAATTTTCTCTAATTACTATCAAGTGCGTTCTAATATTTCCATACTAAATCCCGCAATATAATAATAAGGTTTTTCATTTTTATCTCAATATAATTGTATAATTATTACATAAGGACATTATATATAGGGCATGAGATTTTTCAGAAATTTTCTATATTCATATAATTCAATTTTTTTATCCTATAATATATTGTTATTAGAAGAGCCGGACCTTTTCCGGTTTGATCTTAAACTCCGGACAGTGTTCCTTGAGTCGCCGGAACTCTTCGTAAGAATTACAGGTCGACTTGCTCAAATCAGGTATCAAATTCGCATCCTTCTTATCGTCCTTCAACAGATCGTCCAGTTGAAAGGCCATTATCTAAATCTGCAATGCGAGAAAGGCGTTTGAATACCTCGCGTTGTTTGCTTGAAGAAACAAACAACGTATTTCTCAAAACCCCTTTTGCATTCTACTCGATCTCACTTTCTATGCAAACGAAAAAAAAAAAACGAAAGGAAACAACGAAATTCTGCGGGCATTTAAAAGACTTCGGACGCAGCGGGTGAGACCAGACATCGCTCGGAATCCCACTCGATTTGCTTCATCAAAAGTCCCTGGGAAAAAAAAAAAAAATATATATAAACATATATTTTGAAGAAAACTCTAAAACTCTACTAAATATCTGTCAATTTTCAAGAATTGACGACAAGCTTTCCCTAAAATTTTACGATATTTTTGATATGGAATTAATTGATGTAGAAATAATAATGAAGTAAACGTAACATCGAGAGATATTTTGTAACATTTATTTCTTAGCATAATATTATATTTAAAACAGTTATTTTTAATAGCTTTGTGATAATATCATTTGATTGCGTACGCTTCTCAATGATGACAGCTTGGATAAGATCTCTTGACCGCACCAGACATTGGAATTATCGTTGTCCGATCGTTCTGCACGGTTCGTATTGCAAGAAGCGTTGTCCGATCGCATCTTTTTTTCAGCACGATCCTCAATATTGATCTTCCCATTTTTGTCGATTCGTAGAGGCACAATGGAATTCAGGCTGTCCATCGATAGATCGGCGTCGTAATTCTCGAGTTTCGCTTTACGCCTGATAATGTTCCGATTCTTCGATTTTCCGTTATTCGATTTTCGCCGATCGGGAGATGGCGATCTGATACAAATTAATCTCGTCTCAGAATGAAGTTTTGATAAATAACACAATATTACAATTGATTTAAAAAAATTTTATCCCCAAAAGCTTTTTTCTTGTATTATACAAAAAGTTATGCTACTTTATTTATTAATTTCATTTATTTGCAGCGATGTAATTTCAATATCAATAGTCCTTTATCTTTTGTAATTAAAATTTTATAATTTAAAATTGCATGTTTTAATTTTTATTTTGTTGAATAATTATTTAAGTTTATAATTTTTGTTATACTTTTTAAAATTTCTTACCTAGATCCTTCGTCGCTAGACTCGACTTGTCGCCTTCTTAATCTTAATTTTCTCTGATAGTGCGGGTCTTTCTCACTTTGCGTTCGATATCGTGTACCTGGGCTAAGAGTGTTTTTAATTATTTTTTATATTCACGATTGATTAAAAAGTATGTTTAAATATTATTATAATATTTTTCATATTACCGATTAGCGTTCCATCGCGGTCTGCTATCGAGCGTGGTTCTAGGTTGCGATTTGGATCGCGAAAGTGTTTTTATGGAAATTTCATCGCCTGGACTCACATTGATCGACCTTGAATGAACGATTAAAATCGTACATTAATGACATGGCACAATTTTTAGTAACACATTTTTTTAAAGCAATTTTATGCCAGAGGCAAGATGATAATAGATTCATGCTTTTGCCAAGTTTAGCGGATGCATTCAGATTTCAAGCAGCAAACTTTAATGAATAAACTCCTCAACAAAAAATAATATCGTAAATAATGTCACAGATGAAGAAAGATATAAGTACGCTTTCTATTTTCTTAGAAAATGATTAAGAACATTCCACTTACTGGGTGCTTTCCTCGCGCGGATCGACAGACATTTCGCGACAAAGCGTCTTATGATCATCAAGCTTATCATCTAATTATGTATGCTATGAAATAAAAAAAAAACGATAATTACCGGCAGGTACTACTGCATGCAGGAGAGAATATAATAGTCGTCGTTTGGCTAAGAACCCCGACAAGTGCGACATCGAGATCGCGATATGGCGACTCACTTTTCAACGTTTCTTCGACTGGCATTCGTCGTATCCTTCCTGTCCTTTGTCCCTTCAGTATCTTGATCCCTGATCGATTGATTCTGCAGCTTCTCCCGCAGTTCCTGGATATCGGACTCTACGTCTGTTTGCGTGCCAAAGTCCCGGCCGGCCATCATTCTATATTTACTGGGCGTCAACAGCCTGTTCTCCACGAGGGCCGACGAGGCGCTATCCCTCGAGGATTTCCTCAGATTCCTAGGACTTTCATTGTTCCTCTTGATCGTGTTGAGGCCCAGCGAGAAATACTCCGCGGTGTTCTCCGCGAATCTACGCGGACTCGGCGTCATCACCAGATTCACCAATTGCAAATTCGCCCTGCTCAGGATCTCCGGATCCTCCAGCCTGCCGCTCAGCACAATCGCCACGTCCTTGCTCACAGGAACCTGAAGAGACATTGGATTCGGATCCAGCATAGCCTCCTCCGACTTGTCCGCGTAATTTGGTTGCGAATAGCCCTTCGGAGAATCTTTGTCATTCTCGCTTTCGCGATAGTTGTCAGCCTCCTTGACGTCCTTCGGACTTTTGCATTTCTTCACGGGATAATCGGTGGTCAAGTTTGTGCTTTGCTTTTGTGCTTGCGAACAATTTTCTTCCTCGCATGTATCCACGCCGATGGCCGCGTTTGACTCGTTGGAAGACTGCGTCATCACGTCAGTGTCCTCGTTGGTGTGCCCATCTCGTTTCCGCCGATTCTTCCGCTCTTCTTTGGCCAGCCGTTCCGCAGCCTCCAGTACCTCGCGCATCGCCTGCGCCTTCTTCAGCTTTGCCGCTTCCTTCTCGCGCAATATCCGTTGTTCTTCTTCCAATCTATACAGTGAATTGAATTCATCGAATGTGATTTTATAATTTTATTTAGAGAAAATTATTCTTAAAAGAAATATGGTGTTTCTCTTGAAGAAAAGGTATTATTATTTTATTATAAAAATATAAGAAGAATTATATTATATATATATAGTAAAAACTTGTAATATTTTATGACGCAAATATTTATATATACTGAATTTTTACATATTTCTTAGTTAAATTAATTATACTATTACAATTTTTTAACTAAATTAATTTATATTTTTAAAATTTTTGTTTTACATTTATTTATTTTACCTTTCCCTTTCTTTTTCTCTTTCTTGTCGAATTCGTTCATCTTCCAATCTTTCTTCTTTCATCCGTCGCTCCTTCTCCTCTTTCCTCTGCCTGTCCTTCTCCTCAAGTTGCTGTTTGATAGCATTTTGCAATTCCAACGCTTTCTGCCGTCTCGCTTCACGTTCTTGAAGAATGTCCGCGTCCACTGGGATATTTTGACCCCGAAGATAAGATACTTTGTTGGTGTCGGAGCTGGTCGAACCAGTTGTCGAACTGTCCGGACTGCTAGCGCTATCATGATTGATCACTAAAACCTTGATCACAGAGAGATAGGTAGATAAGCAATTTAAATTTTCTCGCAATACATCAAGAAGGGAAAATGTCAAACTGTCATAATGCTAATAGCATATGACACTATGTATATGTTGTGTTTGTTTTTAAGATAGAGTATAAAAATTGAAGTAGACTCAAATCCTCTTGAGTGATTTAGAGTTTCAAAGGTGTTCAACAAGTTGTCAGTAGACATTACTTGACTCGATTGTCCTAATCTTGATAGCCAAGAGGGCGGCGGCGGATCGCTTCTTCCGTCTTGACCCCAGACGCTGCCCCACCTTGGCCTGTTTAATTCTCCCAGTCTACCGGGTGAGAGCCTCCTCGAGGGTGGCAATGAACTTTCTGGGGTGGTGCAATAAGGATTCTGCCAGGTTTTTTCCGTCATTTCCATTCTGGCCGCTGCTTTACTATCAGCTAGTACTCCTTGAGTTGAAAAAAAATATAAAAACTCTTTATTGACAAAGAAATTATAACTAATTGAAACATACATACACACATATGTGTGTAAGATGTCAAAATTAATACTATCCAGAAATTTTACTATATTTATTTATATTCATTTTAATATTTCTCTCTCTCTCTTTCTCTCTCTCACACACACATATATATACATATACATAAAAATTACAAAAAGATTTTTAAAAATTTTATTAATAATGATATATCTCTTTTGACATTCATATAATTTTATAATTAGGTATTAAAATTCAAAAGAACTCACTTTGCCTTGCCTGAGGTACGTCGATTGAATCACTGGCATAACCAGAAGTTTCGCCTTCGCGTTCCTCGCCCGGTGAACCGTAATGACGAGGCTCTTTATGGGCCTCGCGATGATCGTTGGACCGATGGTGATGGTGTTCCAGTTTCTGCGATCTCTGCGACTGGTATCGCGATCCCTCTACACCGAAATCACGCTGTTGTTCCTGTAATACGAGACGGTAAAGTTAGATAGAACGCCCTCGAGAAACAGAAGGGACGCGTGCTCGCGTGATCGAGTACGAAGGTTCCGGCTTTCGTGGCTTGTGAAAGGAAGAATTATGTTCTTTCGTGTTCTATATAGGTATGTATATTGCGGCTGGAATATTACTATCGTGTCTGCCGGAGACGTCTGTATACGCTACATAAATCATGCACGATCTAGTTTTTCTTTTTACTTTAATACTTTCTTATTTTTGCCTGTTTACAAATA
The DNA here is from genome assembly GCF_003651465.1 of Formica exsecta. NCBI lineage: Eukaryota > Metazoa > Arthropoda > Insecta > Hymenoptera > Formicidae > Formica > Formica exsecta. The sequence continues at coordinate 110,623 of NW_021853499.1, forward strand.
TAATGAAAGCGAAATATAAAGCGGGTGCATAGTAATATTATTTGTAGATTTGTATAAATATTCATAGAATTAATTAATTTTTTATCTATTTATTTATTCTAGTTTTTTTCTTACTTTACTTTCTTATTTTTGCCTGTTTACAAATATAATGAAAGCGAAATACAAGGCGGTTGCATAGTAATATTATTTGTAAATTTGTATAAATATTCATATAATTAATTAATTTTTTATCTATTTATTTATCTCACATATGCACGATTTCTATGTAGAAACTTGATAATTAAATAGAGAGATGTTTGCAATCGATAAATTAAAATAATTAGTATTGTACATAATTAAAAGAGCTCAATGTCCATCCTTTTTAAAAAATCAAGGAATTAATCTAAAAAATTAATTTTCCATTAAAAGATTATTTCTTTCAATTCTTAAAAAAAAAATGGATTAAACTGCTACGTCGATTTTTTCAGTTTTGGAATAATTTAGTTCAAACAGTTTTAGCGCAACAATCGCGATAAAATAGATATTTGTATGTTTTGCGTCATGAACGGTTTTAACTGAGGGATGGAAAGAACGAACTTAATGTCTGCTACTCTTAAGTTTGAAAGCAAAGTGTATAGCCTTGAGGTCGTTGAACTTTAATCGCACTGTAAGAATCGATTTACCAGACTGCCTTACTTTTGCTTTTTCCTTGCGAAAGGGCAATGTACTATCGAGTGTTGCTTGCCATTTATGAAATCGTGATTAGATGTGATCGTTAATTTAATGGATCGTCGAATTTAGAGAGTTAGTTGGAATGAAAGTCGTTTCTTTCCAAGTAAAGATGCAATCACGTTCCACTTGTTTAAGTATATATTATATTTTCTATCATAGAAATTGCTTAGCATTTCGCAATAAGAAATTAAATAATGTCTTGATGCAAATTAATGTTTTTTTATAAACTATATAAGCTAAGGATGTTATGTACGTAATACATGTATAGGATAAAAAAGAAATTCTCGTTTTATCCTTCAATATTTTCGATGTATAAATAACACATACTTAATTATTTGATTACTTTAGCCGGTTATGTGACTATGTCGACGGGACATTGTTGCTACACACAAGTAAACTTTCGGAAAGCAATCAATTATTCAAGTGACGATAACACGGGCAATGTTCCTTTCATTCGTAGCGAAACCTCTATTGAACGTAGCAAAGTTATTAATGGTCCGATCGATTCCAATTTTATACCAAAAGGAATTTCACGATAAAAGATGGGAACATAATTGTCTCGGCAATTATCCATGGAAGACTTCGATATGATTTAAAATATATCCAGAAAATTGCCCTAGATATTATTCCATATTTTTAATAAATAAGTAATTATATATTAAACATTAATCTCCTTTTCTACAAATTTTAAAAATTTGTCTTTTATTTTTATAAAGATAAAGGATTATTTTACCAAGATATATATTCATAGATATTTAATTTATTTATTTTATTGATATATTCCCCCTGTGATTTTCCTAATTTATTACTTAATATGTATGAATCTTTTTTTTAATATAATTTAATCAAGTGAAAAACTGCTTACCAGCTGGCAAAAATACTGTTGTTGCTCCTTGTTGAAAATCGGAGGCAAACTGGGACTCCTGCGTCTGATTTGCGACACGTCCATCTGATCCCGGAGATTAATCAAACTACCGCCATTATAGTCGAGACACTTGAGATTGTTATTGCCATTTCCAGAATTTTCTGTCACCAGACTCTTCAGACTGACAGTGCTTCCATAACGTCCGGTCGCACGAAGGGGTTGCGCGGAAGGCTTATCCTTAATTTCTTCCAAGGACAATCTGACGTCATTTGAGTAAGTGCTGTGTCATGGATTTTTTGTTTTAAATCTCACCGGAAAAAGAACTTTAAATCTTTCTCACGTATAAATTAAATAATTTTAAATTATCTAATAGAAAGTATGATATATTTTATGAATAAATTAAAAGAGAGTTTAAAAGACAATTAAAAAGAATATATTGAGATTAAATAACGTTTTTTAATATTATATAAAACAGTTAATATTTAATTAAAAAAATCAATATGTAATGATAATATAATAGTGCTTTGATGAACTTACCGAATGTGGGTTCGGTTATTGTAGTTACTACTTGGTTTTAAAGGTCCCCAATTAACAGCGAGACGAGCCATTTCTTCTATAGAATCGATAAAAGAAAAATTTTATAGATACAATTATTTTTTTTACGTAGTTTATTATAGGTTTAAATATATATAATATATTGAGCACACAATGTAATAATAATATAAAATATAAAGAAATGTCTTTTGAGCTACGACTGGGTGACGTAGAAACCTTAATAACGCTCTGTAAAAATTCTACTTGCTATAATTGCTTAAAATTACCAGTTGTTAGTTTATACGTACCCCTTTCCCTTGCCCATTGAAGTCTCTTTTGTTCTACCAGCGATGTTCTCCCGATCATAATCGTACGCGACTCCCGCGGGAAAACAACGATGAACGCGATCGAAAGAGATAAAACAAGACTCTAAACTAAACCCTTACCTATGACAATTGTCCATTTTCAATTGCCTACCTATGTTGGAATCAGCAATCGTCAGCGGAAATTCCCATCAGCAATATAATTTCAAGCCGGACTATATATATTTCGTATCACTTGATGTTTGTTCGCCAAATTGTCTTTAAAAAACCGCTTGCACATATTTTTAATATTTTAGCGTAAAATCATTCTGCATTGTGTGTAAACACTTTTATATCTGAAAAAGATCTATTACTGAAGTTTTTTCGTTTTTCCCATGTAAAGTTCGAACGTTCAATATCAGTTTTTATCGCGTCATAATTTTATATAAAAATGTTCGAGTCTATTGTTAAAAGATCTATTTCGATTCTATCATAAAAATTTTTATTATTAAACGTTTTATATTTCTGTAATTTAATTTAATATTTTAGGAAACAATCTTTTATATATAATTCTTTTTCGATTTTCTCAATCTTTATGGATATCATCGCGCAAAATTAAGACAATGCGAGATTCAATCACAAGAAACTTTCACAGAAAACTCTTTTATTTTCTTCCAATATTTCAAACACAATCATCTACTTTCTTAAAGGTCATTAAATTCTTCAAATGTACACCGTCGAAAATTTTGAACAAATCGATTCTTTACGTTAATCGGAAATTACCCTAACAACCCAGTTTCTCTATTGTTAACCAACACCCTACAAGATTTCTTATCGCCCTGAATAAAATTGCGAAAAAAAAAAAACGCGAATTCCTTGAAAATATAATAATCGAAGATAATCCGAAATTAATCCGATGTCGCGCAAAGTTCCGCGAATAGTTTCCTCAGACTCACACGGTACCGCGGCTTCTCGGCATGTCAATATTTGTGAGACTGCGGCAGGAATCATGCAAGTGCCCCGGGTTCACCTGGCACGGGCCGGACGACGCCGAAGAAGCCGACGCGAATGGGTGTCACGATTCGATCGCGCGTTTCCATAGGAACTATCGGCCACGCGAGTCACGTTTCCTTATACCGTGTCTCCTCAGGGTCGATAATATTGATCTTATTTACGATAAGGGATAATGACCTCTAGTTTCGCGGTCAGAGATCGCATTCCCGTCGACGCGCCGGCGACGAACTTCCGCTATCGGTCAATATCTCGTTTTTGAGAGATAAGTAGTTAAAATAATATTATTTATATTCGATGACAAAATAAGATGAAAAAGCTATTCTTCAAGAAATAAAAAGATCAAAAAGAGTACTGCTAGAATTTAATAAAAAAAGTAAGGAAATATTTTTTTGCTCTGTAAATTTATATATATATGGAATGCTTATCTTTTAATAATAGAATCCTACTAAAAAAAACCTCACAAAGGTAAAAAAAATACGCCAAGTATATATCTAAAAAATAATTTATATAAGAAATAAAAACTAAATATGAAATCAATAGTTAATTAGCCAAGTACTTAGAAGCAATTCTGTTTGTGAGAATGCGTGATTTGAAATAGTATTTGTCATAAAATAAAATGTGTATTTATAGAAATGTTATACACAAATTCTCTGCATAAAATTAAAACGCATTATATTTTTATTAAGAGAAACCTGAGTTTCAAAATAAGTTCAATAGAAATAAGAAAAAACAAACAATAATCGATGCTTTTCAAATTTGCGTATATCTCACTATCTATTAGATTTTCCTCTTAGGTTTATTGTATGCCTTTTGATAGAAATTATAAAACAGATAGAAATTTATCATTAAATTTCCGATATATATTATGGCCAACCAATGCTTCACTACCTTGCAACCTGGCAGAAAGTTCTGCGAAGCATATATTAGCAGTATGACGAATTGCACCTACAATATAAAGAAAACATTACAAATATATCATTAACTTTGGTGGATGATGTTTTTAGGGAGATTTTTAAAGATATAAAATATATATATTTATATAGTATACGAATATACATGTATTGAGATTTATGGATAATATTATGGATAATATATTATGAATATTAATTAAACATGAGTAAAAAAGGTAATTTGAAGAGAATAGAAATGACAGATTATTCCACATAAAAAATGTGCAGAAAAAATTGGCAGCATTTACCATTTGTGCTATAGTTATCCACTGTTTCATAGGTGCTATAGCCTTTTGAACGTTTGGCCCGTAAGCTGCTAGGAAGTAGTAGGTGTACATTATCGCATGTATGAAACTGTTCAGCGCGCCAATGAATAGTATGGGAGCAACAGCGAAATATCTTGTACCAGCCCATGCGAAAAGCAAGGTAGATATATGATGGTATAAATGTAAACCAGACACCTGATTATTTTTCTTCCTTAATACGAATATGGCTGTTTCGACGTAATCCACGATTTTCAACAGAAAATTATACCATGCAGTTCTACATAACTGCAATATAACATTTAGATGTATTAATTAATTTGCATTGTATATTATTTTACAAAACGAATATATATGAGTATAGTAAGTGATAAATAGCGTAATTATGACATTATATATACATATAATATATGTGTTGACATACATATTCATTTATTAAAATAAGAATACTTTGATATATAAAAATGTATACCATTAACATTTCTTTTTTTTTTTTTGCGCTATTGTTTTTCAAATAAAACTTAGCCGAAGACTTACCGAGTTGTTTTATTTTTTAACGAAAATACACTGCTCAAAACAAATAGGGAATACTTTTCATATCCTAAAAATTGAGCTATTTTCAAACCGCTGAAACAAAAAATCATCGTAGACAAAAAATTAAAAAAGCATTTTGAAGCTTGAAGTTTCAACTTTAACAAGCTATCGGTGGTTTTAAAAAATTTGTTTATCTTTCTTGTTCTGTGCTTTAAAAAAGAACACATTGTTTTCTTCTTTAAAATTATGTATTTTTGACACTCTGCAGTTCGATAAAAAATTTCTCTCGAAAAATTCAACTCAATTTCCATAAACTACAACATTTCGCCTACAAGAAATTTTGTTATTGAGCTGCAGAGTGTTAAAAACATATAATTTTAAGGAACAAAACAATATGTTCTTTTTTAAAACACAGAATAAGAAAGATAAAAAAATTTTTTTGCATTGTATATTATTTTACAAAACGAATATATATGAGTATAGTAAGTGATAAATAGCGTAATTATGACATTATATATACATATAATATATGTGTTGACATACATATTCATTTATTAAAATAAGAATACTTTGATATATAAAAATGTATACCATTAACATTTCTTTTTTTTTTTGCGCTATTGTTTTTCAAATAAAACTTAGCCGAAGAGTTATCGAAAGTTGTTTTATTTTAACGAAAATACACTGCTCAAAACAAATAGGGAATACTTTTCATATCCTAAAAATTGAGCTATTTTCAAACCGCTGAAACAAAAAATCATCGTAGACAAAAAATTAAAAAAGCATTTTGAAGCTTGAAGTTTCAACTTTAACAAGCTATCGGTGGTTTTAAAAAATTTGTTTATCTTTCTTGTTCTGTGCTTTAAAAAAGAACACATTGTTTTCTTCTTTAAAATTATGTATTTTTGACACTCTGCAGTTCGATAAAAAATTTCTCTCGAAAAATTCAACTCAATTTCCATAAACTACAACATTTCGCCTACAAGAAATTTTGTTATTGAGCTGCAGAGTGTTAAAAACATATAATTTTAAGGAACAAAACAATATGTTCTTTTTTAAAACACAGAATAAGAAAGATAAAAAAATTTTTTTAAACTATTGATAGCGTGTTGAAGTTAAAACTTCAAGCTTCAAAATGCTTTTGTAATTTTTTGTTTCGAAAATAGTTCCAAAAATAATCAAATGTTTAGGGTATGAAAAGTGTTCCCTATTTCTTTTCTTTTCTTTTCTTTTTTTTTTTTTTAGTAGTGTATAACACAAAGTTATATTTAATACAGACAAATGCGTACTGAATTTCTTTCAAGATTAGACTTTAAATAGACATCTGTCAATGATATATATATTCTTTTCTATGTTTTATATGTAAGTTATTACCCTCATTGAAATATAATCGTAGGAGAAATCAAGGTACAAATCTTCGGTACACACTAAATTTGAACTTTTGAACACACCGGCATCGATGTAGTTATAAACCAACCAAACGTTTGCCACAATTTGTATAATATTATACAACTTTATAAATGTTTTCAGTGAATATGGCTGCCTATTCTTTATAAATCGAGGCCCACATCTGAGTACGAAATACAGATACGCCAATATTATAAGTGGTACATGATAAGAAGATTGGATTAAAGGAAAATCGGCTACTCGTTGATCTGAAAATTAAATTAATATATTGAATTATGGGATATATATTGAATTATGGGCAAGCAGATCTCGAAAAGACCATGCAGTTAGATCAACATTTAAATTCTACATTTCTACATACTTCAGCGTATGTAGAGCATAATCGATATACTACGGTAATATCTGAGCCTGCGAGTAAGATTATATTTGCAGAAATGTAGAATTTAAATGTTGATCTTGATTAATATATATTAATAGATCTGCTTGCCCATAATTCAATGTCAATACAATGTCAATATAATTCATACGTAACGCGTAAAAATAATGCATGTATGCAGAAAATTAAAATAAATTGCAACAAAATTCAATCTTAATCTATCGGGTAATCAGACACTCAAAAAAGTGGTATTGCAACTACAGCAAAAATTTTCTGGGTGCGCAAAATTAACTGAGGTACATAAATGATTAGCAAATACTGTGATATC